>NC_086104.1:152218280-152283280 GCF_963921235.1 Mobula hypostoma | reverse complement strand
CGACGAGTCTGTATATTGCATAGATTAGTGTGATTGCAGTTTCCAGATCTTGATACATTATATTACTGTGCTCTTTCTCAGTAGGTGTATTGAGCACACCTACATGAAACGCCGCCACAGGAAAGCAGCGTCTATCATCAGAGGTCCCCACTACCCAGGCTATGCTCTCTTCTTTTATGCTGTCATCAGGTAGAAAGTACAGGAGCCTCAAGACTCACACCACCAGGATCAAGAGCAGTTACCACCCCTCAACCTTGAACGGCTCTTGAACTGAAGGGAATAACTACACTCACTTGCCCCATCATTGAAATGTTCCTGGAACTAATGATCTCATGTTCTCGTTATTTATTGCTATTTCTTTATATTTGCATTTGCACAGTTTGTTGTCCTCTGCAGTCTGGTTGGTTGTTCATTGATATAGTTACTATTCTATAGATTTGCTGAGTATGCCCACAGGAAAATGACATGTATGTACTTCGGTAATAAATTTACTTTGAACTTTATTGACCCTGGAAAAGTTGCTTACTGCTGAGAATAAAAAGCATTACAATCTCACCATACCAGTGCACAACCAAAAATACTCTCCCCAGGTAATTATACAGGCCCTCCTGGGTTATGAACAGGTCCCTTTTTTATAGACGTCCATATGTTAATTTTTCCTGTATATTGGACAATAACATGATATGGCAAGCTGATCTCCACAATATTGTAATGAATGGCATTAAAGGCACATAAGGCATGAGAAAGTTCAAATGTTAGAAGTGGAGAGAGAAGGGAAGCTCATTCTGCTGTGCAGCAACAAGAACCTTTTGCCCACTGGTTGTTTGTCAGGCTTTACGAGTAGCTTTTCACTGCTTCTTCCCTTTTGTATTTCCTTGTTCTACTGTGAAAGCCTGCAAGAAAAGAGTAGTATATGATGACGGACACGTACTTCGATAATAAATCAAGTTTAATTGCCATTCAACCATACACGGAATGAAACAGCAATCCTTTGCAGCCAAGGTACAATCCATACACAGCACGTTCAAAATAGTGAGCAAACAAACCCTCACACGTACATAGTCTGAGATCCTGAGCAACACGTCCCACAAACTGATGGTAGAGTTCTTGGCGATCCAGCTTGCCATTCCATCCATCAAACACTAGAGTGATATGGTGGGCTCCCGCGATGGTTACACCGTAATGTGATGAACTGAGGCTGTGGGTCTGCTCCAGTTGTACCTGGCTTCATGCCTGTGGAGTCACTTTTGTTCTAGATGCTGCTTGCTTGCTTTTACTGTTTGCATGATTTGTTATTTTTCCCTCTCTGCACGTTGGGTGTTTGACGTTCTTCTTATTCTATGGGCTCTTCTGGATTTCTTCGTTTTGTGGCTGCCTGTTAGGACATAAATCTCAAGGTTGTATAATGTATACATACTTTGACAATAAATGTACTTTGAACTTTAAATATATTCCTTGTTTGCTTACATAATTCAGTACGGGTTATATGTAAAAGTAAGTGAATGGCATATGTCATCATGCCTCCGTGTCTTATGTGCGCACTTCACTTAAGAAATGAGAAAAAACAAAACAAAGTAGGTGTATATACCAGCTCTTGTGTTTTTCTTTTGATTAGTTTCTGAAATTTGGAGTGTATCCGTTTCCCGGGATTTCATTCCAAGCACCTTTCAAGGGCCCATCAGGACTGTCGCAGTGTCTGATGAGCGAGCATCCAGTTGGCAATGGATCAAGAGGTGTGATCCATAGACCAGTGTTGCTGGAACACAAGCCAGGGCCTGATCAACCCTGGCTGTGTTGTCTGGGTGAGGGTGTCTGATGTTGAAAGAGCCCAAAACACCCAAAGACCCCAGGTTACATCACTGATGGTGTGTCCCAGCGCATCCTAGTATGTATCTCTGCATCAATGTCTCTGTTTGGAATTGAACATTTCTATTCATTTCCACTACAGTGCCACTATGAAAGACTTTGTCACTTTCTCATTTCCTGTCAGAATCACCTTTTGTACAGATTCTCCCACACCTGGATGCATTCAGTACAACTAGTTTATGTACAGAATATATTGGTGTCAGGATGGAGATACATCTCTCCCAAAGGAGGTGTAAGTTGTTCCTTCCCTGCTAGCCTACAGGTCACCCTTGGGCAAGGTGTGGTACCTGCTTAGCCGCTCCCCCCCCCCACCCCGATCAGGGTCACGTGAAGCTATGGGAGTGGGTGGTGGATGGTCATATGAGCAGCTGGTGCATGTCACAAGTCCTGGTTATGCGACCACTGACACCAGGCAGACAACCTCTGAAGAGTATTGATAATGGCTGGGGTCACCTGTCTTGTAAAGACCCTGCCGAGAAGAAGGCAATGGCAAACCACTTCTGTAGAAAACTTTGCCAAGAAAGATCACGGTCATGAGAAGTCATGTGACACAGCACATAATGATGATGACAGCATTTAAGCTGGCCCTACATATTTGTTGCCACACTCAAATAGTTACTTGTACATAGTGTTTTATAGAATTGTTATGTTTTGTGTATACTTATTGTGTTTTTTTATGCAGCATCTAATCCAGAGTAAAAAACATTTTGTTCCTCTTTATATTCATGTACTGAAGAGTGATAATAAACAATCTTGAATCTGAAAAAAATGTTGTATAGAACTGTAAAAAAAGGTACCAGGCTCTCTCGGAATATTCAGGAATTTCGGGTTAATCTTGCAGAAGCTTAGCAAGAAAATGGTCAATAAACTAAGTCTATTTTCTTACAATACTTGGAGATGGAGGAGACATCAGCAGAACAAAATGGGCAGGGAGGTTGGGGACAGGATGTCATGTCGTGTCATGAAATCAGTACGAAATGCAATCAGAGTCAGCAGCCCTACTTTAAACTGCTGAGTTGTATATCTCATGTTAACCAGCACAGTGCCTGCTGGACCTGTGTACATTCACAACCTAATCTCAAACACAAGAGATTCTGCAGATGCTGGAAATCCAGAGCAATGCCCACAAAATGCGGGAGAAACTCAGCAGGTCCCGATGAAGGGTCTCGGCTCAAAACGTCGGCTCTTTAATCCCCTCCATCGATGTTGCCCGTGCAGATGAGTTCCTCCGGCATTTTGTGTGTGTTGCTCACAATCTAATCTGTTGCTTTAGCTGCAAGCAGGCTAGAGCTGGATTTATAGAATTATAGAGAGGTACAGGAAAGAAACTGTTGTATATTTAATATTTCAACAACATTTTAGTAATCTCGTACATATATTGGTTGATTATGCATTCTTTGTTTCAATAATTAATTGCGGGTTATAGTAAGTATAAATAAGTGAATTGCATATGTCATTACGCTACCATGTGATACGTGTGTGTTTCACTTAAAGTAAAAGATGAAGTTGGATTTGCATTTCTGGACGTCCGTGTCTTCCTTTGAATTGGTTTAATGTTTTGAAGTTACAAAGTGTAACAGATACAGGCTATTCGGTCCATTGCTGATCATCAAGGACTCATTTACGCTAATCTTACATTGACATTATATTCTCCTCACACTTTCAAAGTTCAAAGTACATTTATTATCGAAGTATGTATACATTATACAACCTTGAGATTTGCCTCCTTACAGGCAGCCACAAAACCAGGAATCAAAAGAACCCATTAAAAAAGACCAACAATCTGCCTATGTTCAGAGAGAGAGAAAACAAATCATGCAAACAATAAAAGTAAGCAAATATCAGTCAGATCAAAAGTGAGCCCTCAGACATGAAGGCTGGAGCAAGCCCACAGATCAGCCTCAGTTCTCTTTCTTTCTTTCTTTCTCTCGCTCTCTCTTCCCCCCCTTCTCTTGCCCCTCTCTCTCTCTCTCTCTCTTAAGATCTTCCTTAATCTCGCCCCCGCCACCCCCTCCGACAGCTGACTCAGCTTTTGGTCACCCATTCCAGCATTTGCTTTTATAGTCCGATGTCAAGTTTTATTTGGTGAGACAGTTGTGAAATCCCTCGGGGATGTGCTGCCTTATTAAAGGTGCTGTATCAACACGGGCTGTTTCATTGGGAGGGCTGAAAGAAGAGCTGCTTCGTTAGTGAAAGGTGTTTTTATTTTCTTGTCTCCCACCAGCAGAGTCAAAATGTCATATGCAGATCTCTGACCAGATGCTAAGCCTTGTTCACTTCTGCTCATGATTACAGACCCATTTTCATTTACCATGCCTGCTGCTCCAGCCTTACGAAACTAATGCTGAACTGCAAACCACCTGATTCAGATTTAAATTTCTTTATCATACATATATATTTCCGTTAGCAACCAACACATCCAAGGGTGTGCTGGGGGCAGCGCACAAGTGATGCCACACATTCCGACGCCAACATAGCATGCCCACCATGTTCAGCAGAATAACACAAGCAACAACAATAGTTATAGCAAACAAGCCCTTTCTCACCCTCCCACCCACCCACTCTAACACACAGGCAGGACTCCAACCCCAGGACAAGCCACCACCGGGCCTCCAGTCCTTGGCCCCGACCTCTGAGTATTGACCCTCGAACTTGCTGTTCATGGATTTGACCCTCAGGCCTACACCCCATGATCCGCCACTCACAAGTTTGACCAGTGGCCTCGACTTCCAGACTTCCACAAACCTCTGACCCCGGTGACCTGGGGAGAGTGACCAGCTCTCATGACTTCTTAGGGTCTCTGTCTGTGGGCTCGTCATCTTTGACCTTTGAGCTTCAGACTTTTACCTTTGTAACTATCAAACCGTGGACCTCGAGCTTCAGCTTCGTGGACATATGGGTGTCAATTCCAGGACTCGCTGTTCATGGGTCGACCTTCGGGCCTCGACCCTAGGACTTGTCGATCATGGGTTTGAACTCCAGGGCGTTGACTTGTGGACATTGCATTGACCTTTGACCCTGTGACCTGGGGGGGGTGGTCTTCACCAGACCTTATGAACCCCCAGGACTCGCCAACTTGAGGATCGCGTGCCGACCTGATCTCCATGAAGGCAGATGTTCAACTGTGAAACGCACTGACACGGACTCTGAACACCAGCTCCTGCCCAGACTCTGTTTTCCAGCCTGAACTCTAACTCCCCCTCATCCCTGTCCCCAAACCCTAACCTCCCCATATTGTCTCCAAAACTGTCCCTAAGAACTTTAAAAAAAAGTTATCTTTGTGTAAATGTATTATTGAAAGAGGTGTGAAGTCCAGCACAAAGATACATATTACAAATGGGGTGGTTGATCTTGGAAACAATGACAGGGACTGTCTCAGATTCAGGTTAACATTATTGCATAGCCACACTGAAGAGTGGTTTGTCAGTAAACTGTGGAATTTTAGATGACACTGGTGTACGTTGACAAGAGTGACCTACAATAGCCTGTTGCTAGCTCTGGTAGAAGGCAGACTTGCTGTCTCGCATTTTCTGTGAGATGATCATGTGGCCCTTGTTACACAAGGTCGTTGGGAAGTCTTAATTGTAAGGACTGCACCGTAGGGCAGACCTTCATCTCAGTTTGTATCAGGTTATGCCCTTGGTAGGGTTCAGTGGAGCTGGAGTTGATTAAGGAGGCTCAAAGCAGTCCTGAAATATGCTGGAACATCATAAAGGCGTCACTTGAGTCATTCCTGACCCAGTGAGTACAGACACTGCACACGAGTTACGCATCGCAACAGAACCAGTAGTTTTCAACAACCTTATCATTCCAATTCTTCTTAAAAATTGAACGTATCGCTGGCACCAGCCTACCCGCGATCTAGGTCACGTATGCAGAAAGGTGCTGGAAAAGGGCCAGTAACGTCATGACCGATCCCACCCACCCTGCTCATGGATTGTTTGACCCACTCCCATCTAGAAGAAGGCTACGTAGCATCCACACCAGGACCACCAGAGACAAGACCAGTTACTTTCCCCAAGCAGTAAGGCTGATTAACACCTCCACCCACTAACCCACCCCTACACACTCCCAACCACCACTACTTTGTCATCTTCTGTCGGTCACCTTATGTACAGACACCCCTGTGCCTAGCGTCACTTTATGGACATATATTGATGTATTATGTATTTATATTTATTGTGTTTTTAAATTATTGTGTTCTTTATCTTACTGTGCGTTTTTTGTACTGCATCAGATCCAGAGTAACAATTATTTTGTTCTCCTTTACACTTGTGTAGAGGAAATGACATTAAACAGTCTTGAATCTTATCAATAGTCCCATCTGAATAGGAGTTAAAATTTTGAATGGGCATTTAATTAATTTAAATTGCATGCTGTTGTCAATATCTTTCAATCAGCAGAATTATACATTGTGGAGCATCCTTCAATGCAAGTTCTGACCCTCAATCAAAGGTCAAAGTAAATTTATTATCAAATTATGTATATGTTACCAAATACTACATTGAGATTCATTTTCTTGCAGGCGTTTACAGGGAAAAAACAAGAAATACAGTAGAATTTCATGAAAAATTAGACATTAACAAAGACCTACAAACAACCAATGTGCAAAAGAAGACAAACTGTGCAATAATAATAGCAGTGATCAGCTACCATGCAGACCCACCTTTGGTAATGGTAGTATTATTAGTCCTCACCTCCCACACAGCACCCTCCACACTCAATAGATCATCACCCATCATTTCTACCGCCTTCATCTTGGGGATGTCACAAGACATGGAAGGAAAGAAACTCATTCATCTATCAGCAACCACCTCTCTCCTTCTCACATCACCTTCCCATGTGGATTCTGGAGATGTAATATCTGTCCTTCTACCTGTTCCTTTCCCTTCCGGGACCTAAAAGTCCCACAAAGCAGCAATTCAAGGAAAATTATGAGGGGTATAGATAGGGTAAAAGTAAGCAGGATTTTTCCACTGAGCTTGTGTGGGATGACAGCTAGAGGTCATGGGTTAGGGGTGAAAGGTGAAACTTCTTAACTCAGAGGGTTGTGAGAGTGTGGAATGAGCTGCCAGCACTAGTGGTGCATGCAAGCTTCGACTTCAGTGTTTAAGAGAAGTTTGGAAGAGGTATGGAGGACTATGGTCCTTGTGTAGGTCGATGGGAGTAGACAGCTTAAGTGGTTTCAGCAAGGACTAGATGGGCTGAAGAACCTGTTTCTGTGCTGTACTTCTCTATGACTATATGCTTCCACTACTATAATATATTCAGTATTTTCAATTTGTTTCTTTCGTGTTTATATACTTATTTATTTAAAGCAGAGGTTCCCACCCTTTTAATGCCATGGACCATAGTCATAGTCATAGTCATACTTTATTGATCCCGGGGAAAATTGGTTTCCAACACCATTAAGCAAGGAATCCATGGACTGCAGGTTGGAAAGCCCTGATTTAGAGATACAGCACGACAACAGACCCCTCTGGCCCACAAGCCAGAACACTCAATTATACTCATGTGACTAATTAACCTATTAAACCATGTGTCTTTGAAATGTGGGAGGAGACCTGAGGGTAGGGAGGGAGGAAACCCACTCAGTCATTGGAAGAGCCCTTACAGACAGTGGCAGAATTGAACCTGGGTTATTGGCTTTGTAATGGTGTTACGCTAACTGCGACTCATAGGGTGTTAGAGTTTCTATGCCAGCGTAGAAACATGCTCTTTGGCCCATTGCTATCATGCCTGGTCCCGTTGAGCCACACCTGGACCACAGTTCTCCCCTCTCATCCATGACCTAAGATGCCCCTCATGCTCCCCTTAAACTTTTCACCTTTTACCCTTTAACCTATGACCTCTAGTTCTTGTCTCTGTCATGGTCCGGTCCGTGAAGTCCGCATTCTGGTTCACGGTCCGGTCTGTGGACTCAGGACTCCGGGTCTTCCAGCTGTCCCTCGTTTAGTTGAGTTAATCATAGGCATCTGATTCCCATCTTTGGGCTCGGAATATAAGTAGCCTTGGGGTGAAGTATGGGCTGCTGGTTTGTCTTGTTAGTCCCCCTTGGAGCAACCTCTAGTGAAACCATTTGTGATCTCTAGGCCTGGTTGGAGGACTGCTGCTTCATGGAGCCTTGTTGCCACTTGTTGGAGTAGTCTTTGCAGTATGGATTTGGCTGTTTCCTGGGCCAGCTGAGTGGACATTAGCCACTCTGAGCTAGGTAGGGATACAGCTGTTTCTGTAGCCAGTGGAGGTTGCTGGCTGTGACTGTGACTCGGAGCAACCCCGAGACAAGACCTGGGTTCTGGGTCCTTGTCCAGTCTCTGGCTTGGACTCCAAGCACAGGCTCCTAGTTCATAGTCCCTTGTACTTCAGTGTCTGTGTCTTGCATTTGGGTCTGTTCCCAGCACCCCATTGTGACAGTCTCAGTGGAAGCCATGTAGCAGCTGGGTGCCACTTAGATGTTCTTCACGACTTTGGTGAAACCAAATCAGGTTGGATTGATTGATTTAAAGCCTCCAGTCAAAAGTCAAGTTTATTGTCATAGCACAAGTCCAGATATGCACAGGAGCAATGAAAAACTGACTTGCAGCAGCATCACATCTCCTTTCAGTCAGCAAGGGTAATCTTAGACTTTGGGTCACCTGCTATTTTAATTCACTGTTCCCTCTCTTACTCTGACCACTTTCATCTCTTAACAATACAGACTAAACCCAACAAGGAACAGGATCTCATCTCCTGACATGACAACCTCTAGACTCAACATATGATTGTAGGTAAACAGCCTTTCCAGTCTGTTTCAGTGCTGACCAGCTGTCATGTCAGCTCAGAGTTTTTCTCCCTTCACAGTCGCTGCCTGACCTACTTGGTATTTTTGGGGTCTGTTATTTCAAATTTCTAGCAGCTACTGTGTTTTGCATCTCATATTTCCCCCATGATTTTCTCTCTTCTCCTTCACCTCCTCGATTTGCATCAATTCTAGGCATCAGCACCTTTTGGTCAGTCTTAAGAAACAGAAAAGGAAAATGGAATGTGCTAGGTCATGTTCTGTAGGTCAGACTGCAGGCATGGAAATAAAAAGTGGGTTAGCAGCTCAGGTCAATCCTAGACTAAATGTTCCTAGCCTGTTTCAAGGACTCTGAATCAGAATCAGGTTTATTATCACCGGCATGTGACGTGAAATGTGTTAACTTAGCAGCAGCAGTTCAATGCAATACATAATCTAACAGAGAAAAATAATAATCAATAAACAAGTAAATCAATTAGTATATTGAATAGATAAAATAACATGCGAAAACAGAAATACTGTATATTAAAAAAAGCTTGAGGTAGTGTCCCAAGGGTTCAATGTCCATTTAGGAATCGGATGGCAGAGGGAAGAAGGTGTTTCTGAATCACTGAGTTTGCGCCCTCAGGCTTCTGTACCTCCTACCTGATGGTAACAGTGAGAAAAGGGCATGCCCTGGGTGCTGGAGGTCCTTAATAATGGGCCCTGCCATTCTGAGACACCACTCCCTAAAGATGTCCTGGGTACTTTGTAAGCTAGCACCCATGATGGAGCTGACTAGATTAACAACCTTCTGCAGCTTCTTTCAGTCCTGTGCAGTAGCCCCTCCATACCAGACAGTGATGCAGCTTGTCAGAATGCTCTCCACGGTACAACTATAGAAGTTTTTGAGTGTATTTGTTGACATGCCAAATCTCTTCAAACTCCTAATGAAGTATAGCCGCTGACTTGCCTTCTTTAAAACTACATTGATATCTTGGGGCCAGGTTAGATCCTCAGAGATCTTGACATCCAGGAACTTAAAACTGTGGTTTGATGCTTAATATTCTGTGTGTCAGTAGCTTGTTTTTTGCCATCAGGTAGAAAGTACAGGAGTCTCAGCACTTGCACCACCAAGTTCAAGAACAGTTACTACTCCTCAAACATCAGTCTCTTGAACAAAAGAGGATAATTAAACACTCATCTATTGAGATATTCCCACAACCATTGCTCTCACTTCAAGGACTCTTTATCTCATTATCTCACGTTCTTGTTGTTTACTTTTGTTTATTTAGATTTGCATTTGCACGGTTTGCTGTCTTCTGCACTCTGGTTGACCTTTCAGTGAACCTGTTTTAGTTACAACTCTATAGATCTGCTGAGGGTGCCCACAAGAAAATGCATCTCAGGGTGGCAGATATGTACTTTGATCATAACATTTACTTTGAACTCTGACTTGCATGATTTGTTCTTTTTCTTTGAATGGGTTCCATGGTGTTTCTTTGTTTTGTGACGGCCTGCTGGAAGGTGAATCTCAGGGTTGTATACTGAATACATACTTTGATAATAAATGTAGTTTGAAATTTGAAGAATCTTCATCAAAAGCTCTAACAGCACTTTTCTCTCTGCAGAAGCTGCCTGACCTGCTGAGTATTTCCAATGTGTTCCATTTTCATTTCTGTTTTCCAGTAAAATTTTCATTTCTGTTGGTCTCCACCATACCTTTCTCTTTTCTCTCCTTATCTGCAGTTTAAGCTTTCTAACATTTCATAGTTCTAATTGACCTAAAGCATTTGCTGTTTCCTTTCCCAAAGTTAGTAACTGGCCTGTTGTGTGATTTCGTGCCTTTTAAAAAAAATATTTTAGAATTCTAGCATCTGTAGCTTTGTTTTCCCTTTGACCTTATTGATTGTAAGCAGGAAATGTAAATGATTGTAAATGATCCTGGGAATGAAAGGGTTAACATATCTGGAACTTTGGATGGCTCGAGACCTGTACTCACAGGAATTTAAAAGAATGAGAGGGGGGACCTCATTGAAACCTATTGAATATTGAACAGCCTAGACAGAGTGCAGACATCCCACCTCTCCCGGAAGTTCCGGGAGTCTCCCGCAAATTAATAGTGGCTCCCTGATGCCAGCAAGTTATATACAATGTCCTGGAAATTGATTTTTTTGAGAGCGAGCGTGAGAGAACGCGCGAGAGAGAGAGTGGAAGAGCAAGAAAGCAAGCGCGAGAGTGAGAGCGAGAAAGCAAGTGTGAGAGAGCGCGACCATGAGCGAGAGAGCGCGCGATAGAGAGAGAGCAAGAGCAAGAGAGTTCCAAAAAAAGTCAGAGTGGCAGAGTGTTCCAAAAAAAAGAAAATATAAAACGTACGTCACCCCAGACTACACTAAAGTGTACCCCTGCCTAATAGGGGTCAAAATAACGACAGTGTTGCTCGCTGCACTGTTTGCAACGGTGACTTTTCTATTGCCCATGGTGGGTTAAGACTGTAAAAGACATGTTGAGGTGAGTTTAACAGGTGTCATTCGTTCATTAGCACAGCTAACGTTATTTAAACTAGCAGGCCAGCTGCTAAGGAGCTACTCTATTGCAGACATCCCACCTCTCCCGGAAGTCTCCCGCAAATTGATGGTGCTACCTCCCTGAAATGAGATTTTGCAGGGTGGGATGTCTGAGAGTGGATGTGGGAAAGATGTTTCCCATAGCGGAGGAGTCTAAGACCAGAATGAAGCAGGGGTTCCCAAACTGGTGCCCACTGACCCCTCAGTTAATGTTAAGGTTCCATGGCATAAAAAAGGTTGGGAGCCTCTGGAACAGAGGGGCATCCCAGAGATGAGGAGGGTGGAGATCATTGCCGCTGATGGCGGCGGAGGTCAAATCATTGGATATTTAATGCAGAAATTGGTAGGTAAGGGTGCCAACGGTTATGGGGATATGGCAGGAGAATAGCGATGAGAGGGATAATAAATCAGCTATGAAAGAATGGTGGAGCAGACCCAATGGGCTGAATAGCCTAATTTGGCTCCTATGTGTTAGGGACTAAATGGCAACATAGTTTGCAATGCCCACATGCTGATATTGATACCCTAAACTGAAGTACACCCCAACAGCATAATGCCAGGGTCTAACAGTCTGTATAAAATAAAGCTTAATTTTTGGTATATTAATATTAAAAAGAGAAGCCACTCTAGATCTTTATAAAGAACATAGCCTGAAATAGAATTATGGGGAGATAGATACAACACCGAAATTGATGCTTTGGCCAATCGAGACCACATTGACCATCAACCGTCCATTTACACTAAACCTATATTCATCCCAGTTTTTAATTCTGTCTGTATTCTCCTCAACTCTCCATGGATTCTACCACTCACTTTCATACCAGGGGCAATTTTTTAGATTATGAAGACACGTAGTCCTCTTTTATTATCATTTAGTAATGCATGCATTAAGAAATGATACATTATTTCCTCCGGTGTGATATCACAAAACACAGGACAAGCCAAGACTAAAAAAACCTGACAAAACCACATAATTATAAGATATAGTTACAACAGTGCACAATACCATAACTTGATGAAGAAGTCCATGAGCACAGTAAAGTTCAAAGTTTCGCAAATGTCTCACATCTTATGCAGACAGGAGAAGGAAGAACTCTGCCTGCCACAATCCGACTTTGAGTCATCCGAAAACTTCGAGCTCTGATCAGCTCTCCAACGCCGAGTACCGAGCGCCATCTCTGTCCGAGCGATTCGACCTCTTTCTCTGTTGCCAAAAGCAGGCAAGGCCGGGGATTTTGAGGCCTACCCTCCAAAAGATTCCCGACCGTGCAGTAACGACAGCAGCGAACGAGTGTTTCAGAAATTTCTCCAGATATTCCTCTGTGCTTTCACGTCTGTCTCCATGAAATCAGAATTGCCCACGGCCCCTATTTAACAGATACAACATCATTTTTCACCGGAGAGCTGCGCACACGCGGCGCCCTGCCATCTTCTCCTCCCGCACAATTTACAGTGGCCAGTTAACCTAGCAGCGCGAAATATGGTGCCTGATCATCTCTGATATTTAGTCAACAGTAATGAACTGTGAAGCATGGCGGGGTGGTGTGGGGTTGAAACCTTTGCTTCTGCTTGTGCGTGGGGTGGGGGGCTTTGGGGTTCTAGCATTTCTAGCATTCATTATTGCTGTTATTTCCTCTTTGTTTCATGGATTCTGTGATAAGTAAGAATTTCAGGTTGTATACTGTGTACATTCTCTGATATTAAATTGAACTATTGAACATGGCAGTCTGTGTCTCTGGGCATTTTTCCATCCCCACCAAAAACATACCCCAAATGTCATGTGTCAGAGCTGATTTGATGCAGTTTCTTTTGAATTCTATAATTGTGAGCAGAGTGTCACACTGAATAATAATGTCAGGAGCTGGAAACTTCTTTACACATTCAAAGTAAGTTTATTATCGAAGTACATATATGTCGTATAGTTTCTGAGATTCATTTTCAAAAGAGGCATTCACAGTGGAACAAAGAAATATAATAGAATCAATGAAAGACTGCACACAAACCAATCACAAAAACTACACAAAGTGAGTTTTGAACAAGCGTCTCAGCCCGAAACATTGACTATCTATCATTTCCATGGATGCTGCCTGATCTGCTGAGTTCCTCCAGCATCTTGTGGGTGTTGCTTTGGATTCCTAGTATCTGCAGAATTTCTCATGTTTACACAGACTGACGGTTTCCAGCAAAGAAATTACTTTTATTAATCAGTCTACTTTAACACAATCACTACCATTGGTTATTCCTGGGAAATATAGTCTGGCACTGCCAGACATTCATGGTTAATTAAGCTTCTAATTAATGCATTCCGATTAAATGGACATTACCATTTCACACTTGAGCTCAGTTTGACAGTGAGGTGTTTTCAAAGTCTCATTATAATCATCCTGCCTCTATTCAGACATGATAACTTGGACAGATTAACACTGGATTCCTTCTTTTGCCACCGCCCCTCACTGCAATTGGTTCATGTCTCACAACACGTACCCTGAGCAGCCCACTCTCCAGCTCTGTCCTCCCTGAGGGAACGTCCACAAATAGTTGTTCTAATTTTAACATTCGGACTTGCAATTCTTTCAGGATTTCCATTATGAATGTCAGAGGCAGCCTGCTCCACTACAACCCTGTGCTTTGCAGTGATGATATTTTAAAATAATCTAAACTATAAAGGAAAGTTTTGGAGGTTTTAGTCAGGCTTGTTAACAATTCTGTACTTCATCTTTGTAATTTAAAAAGGTTAAGCCATCTCCCTGTCACTGAAACTAATGAGCTGATTGTACTGGCTATTGGTTTCTGCTGAGGAGATTGATTTTTGCTTTTGGTCTGTGAAATATTTGGGCGATTCTCTGGACCATTAGTAATGGTCTGCAGTTAACTGACTGCAGAAAAACCAAGTACACGGGGACTACAATTTGAATTGGAGCAAACCTGCAGTCATTGGACCATGGGAGTAATCATTCATTTGTTCGTTATGTACCCTGTCGTATGACGTGGGCAATCATGTCTATCCATGACCATGATTGTTCCTGACAATTTTTTCTGCAGAAGTGGTTTGCTGTTGCCTTCTTCTGGGCAGTGTCTTTACAAGACGGGTGACCCCAGACATTATCAATACTCCTCAGAGATTGTCTGCCCGGAGTCTGTGGTCACATAACCAGGACTTGTGATATGCACCAGCTGCTCATACCACCATCTACCACCTGCTCCCATGGCTTCACATGACCCTGATCGGGGGCTAAGCAGGTGCTACACCTTGCCCAAGGGTGACCTACAGGCTAGTAGAGAGAAGGAGCACCTTACACCTCCTTTGGTAGCGACGTATCTCCACCTTGCCACCCAATGGGAATAATAACGCATGGAAACCGGCCCTTCATCCATTCTGTGGGCCTTGGACCGTGGCTGAATGAACAGTCTCTTCCTGCCACTGGAGCAGCCTCATTGGTTGAACTATTCTATCAACTGTAGTGCCCAGGGGAGAGTTAGTTTGTGACTAACCTGCAGAACTAGTCTGTCAGGAATCTCATTTAAAAATCAAGCAAACTTCTTACATAATGCCCCTTGTTAGAAATCTACAGTAACTTTTTTAGCTGTGTTGAATATTAAGTGCAACCAAGTGAATTTGATATTCTACAGTTTGCGTTATGGACTTTAGGAGACTCTCACTACTCACACCCGTCTTTACATCAGCGGCACAGCACTGGAAACTGTGAGCATGTCGGGAGTGCACGTCTCCAACAACCTCTCGTGGTCCCAAAGTACGACCTATACATTCAGGAAAGCTGAGCACCACCTCTGCATCCTGAGGAGAGCTGGACTGTGCACATCTTTACCCATGTCCTTCTACGGACGCGCAGCAGGGAGCATCCCTAACAGGCTGCATCGCTGCATGGTACGGAAACTGTACTGCAGCAGGCAGGAAGGCTCAACACTGGGGAGTCAAAGCCAGCCAACACATCACCAGCGCCAGTCTACCTCCCATCAGGGACATACAAAAAGGACCAGTAACATCATGAAGGATCCCACCCATCCTGCTCATGGACTGTTAGATTAGATTAGATTATGAGGACACGCAGTCCTCTTTTATTGTCATTTAGTAATGCATGTATTAAGAAATGATACAATGTTTCTCCAGAATGATATCACAGAAACACATGACAAACCGATTGCAAAACTGACAAAAACCACATAATTATAACATATGGTTACAACAGTGCAAAGCAATACCGTAATTTGTTAAAGAACAGACCACGGGCACGGTAAAAAGTCTCAAAGTCTCGAAGTCTCTTGAAAGTCCCATCATCTCACGCAGACGGTGAACCTCCAGCGCCGCCAACTTGCCGGTGCAGCATCCCGGAAGCATCCGATCACAGTCCGACTCCGAGTCCGTCCGAAAACTCCGAGCCTCTGACCAGCTCTCCAACACTGAGCACCGAGCACCATCTCTGCCGAACGCTTCGACCCCAACCCCGGCAACAGGCGATAGGCAGCCAAGGATTTGGGGCCTTCGTCTCCGGAGATTCTCCATCGCACAGTAGCAGCAGCAGCGAAGCGGGCATTTCAGAAGTTTCTCCAGGTGTTCCTCCGTGCTTCTCACGGCTGTCTCGATCAAATCAGGATTGTGCACGGCCCCTAGTTAACACATACAATATCATTCGGAACGGTCGCGCCGCCATCTTCTCCTCCCTCCCCCCAATCCTGTTGGTCCCACTCCCATCAGAGAGGAGGCTACGTAGCGTCCACACCAGGACCACCAGGCTCAAAAATAATGACTTTCCTCAAGCAACAAGGCTGATCAATACCTCCACCTACTAACACACCCCACCACCTGTACTTTATAAATATCTGTCAGAATTACCTTATGTGCAGTCACTCCTGTGCCTAGCGTCACTTTATGGACATACGATCAATCTATGGATATGAGCTATCTTAAGTATTTATAGTTATTGTGTTTTTTTTAAATCATTGTGCATCTTTTGCATTTTTGGGTGCTGCATCAGATGCAGAGTAACAATTATTTTGTTCTCCTCCACACTTGTGAACTGGAAATGACATTAACCAATCCTGAATCTTGAACCTTTACTTCAACAACATTATCCTTTACGCCAGATGGCTTGACTACTTGACCCATCAGGAGTTACTGGAACCACAGGAACATAAGAACTAGGAACAGGGAGAGGCCATTTAGTCACCTGGACATTCACCATTCACCATTCACCATGAGCATACAATTCATGTTCTCAATATTGTTTATTTATTTTCATTTGCACAATTTGTCTTCTTTTGCAGATTGGTTGGTTGTCAGTCTTTGTTTATCTATAGTTTTTCATAAATTCTATTCCTGTAAATGCCTGCAAGAAAATGAAAGTCTGGGTAGTCTATGGTGAACACACTCAGTGGCCACTTTACGAAGTACCTCCTGTACCTAATAAAGTGGCCTCTGAGTGTATGTTCGTCGTCTTCTACTGCCGTAGCCCATCCACTTCAAGATCCGATGTGTTGTGCATTCAGAAATGCTCTTCTGCACACCAGACATGGTTATTTGAGATACTGACGCCTTCCTGTCAGCTTGAACCAGTCTAGCTATTCTCCTCTGACGTCTTTCTTTAAAAAGGCATTTTCTCCCACAGAACTACAGCTCACTGGATTTTTTTTTTGTTTTCTTTTGCACCATTTTCCGCAATCGTAGAGATTGTTGTGCGTGAAAATCCCAGGAGATCAGCAGTTTCTGAGCTACTCAAACAATGCTATCTGGCACCATTGATCGTTGCACGGTCATAGTCACTCAGATCACATATCTTTCCCATTCTGATGTTTGGTCTGAACAACTGAGCCTCTTGACCATGTCTGCATGCTCTTATGCATTGAGTTGCTGCCACGTGATTGGCTGAGTGGATATTTGCATTAGTGAGCTGGTATGTAGGTGCATGTAATACAGTGGGCACTGAGTATTTACATACTTTGATAATAAATTTACTTTGATTTTAACTTTGACTTCAAGGTCACAGCTGATGTTTTGTTTCAAACCCCAGCCTTCCTGCAGTAAGCCCAGGTTCCGTGTCTTATGTGACATTCAAAAATCTTTCACTCTCCATCTTGCATGAACTCAGCAACTTCACAATGCTTGGCAGACCAAAACAGAGCACAAAAAAGACAAAACGCAACAAGAAACAAAACAACAAGCCCCTTTCTTCTCTCCCACCCACACACCGGGACGGTCCTCCATCTCCAGGAGAAGCCTCCCGCCTGCGGGCTTCCAGGCTTCAGCCATTGGGCTATGACTTCCATTCTCCTGATTGCCCTACGGGCTTCTACGTTCAGTATCAACACCCAGATGGGAACCCACATTTCGAACTGACTTCACCGGCTGACCAGCCCTCGTGCCTCCTCTTCGCATGGACGTGCACTGACCTGGGACACCTCGACAACCATGATGTCCTCCGTCGCCTTGTCCACGTCGCTGGCTTTTCGATTGTGAAGCTGGAGGTCTGGACTCCTGACGTTCTTCATCCCATGTCCACATCACTGGCTCTTTGAGTGCGGAGCAGAGGTCTGGACCTCGGCTCTCAAAAGGATGAATGCTTCCAGTCAGCATGGAGGTGAAGGGCTGAACGGTCTGCTTCCATGTAGTATGACTTTAAGATTCCACTTGTTTGCTGAAAATTCTCCTTCCTTTGATATTCAATTCCCCAGCAATAATAATTGAGAATCTGTTCTTGTTGACTACATGAATGAGGACAACGGAAGGCTGGCCATGTCAAGGTGTTGAATTTAAGCAGCTTCAGCTACATTCAGTAATATGAAATACTTATAGAATGTATGTGTGCAATGTATCACGTATGTGCCCTCCCTCCCCTTATGTAGTCAGCCTTGAGCAACACTGCTCACGTAATTCTGCTGTAGAGATGGGAAGTGTAACTGATTGCTGAGAAATATATGACTCAGTCACTCACTTCCTCAGTACCGTGGCTACTTCAGGGAAATTCATGGTGATTCTGCAAATCACTCAAATCAGCTGTGAAGTGCGAGTTTTGACTGCATTCCTCGACTGTTAAATCTCTAAGCTCTCTAGTTAAATAGTCAGAACTGTTACAATTATTTCCTTATCATGACACAGCCCCCTCCAAAGTTCAAAGTGAATTTATTATCTAAGTACGTCACTATATATTACCCTGAGGTTCATTTTCTTGCAGGCATTCATGGTAGAAATACAATAGAATCAGTTGAAAACTACACACCAAGACTGATAAGCAACCAATGTGCAAAAGAAGATAAATTGTGGAAATACAAAAAAAACATAAGAATAAATAATACTGAGAATATGAGTTGTTGAGTCCTTGAAAATGAGTCTGTAGGTTATGGAATCCGTTCAGTGTTGAGGTCAGTGACGTTACCCACACGAGTTCAGGAGCCTGACGGTTGAAGGGTAATAGCTGTTCTTGAACCTTTTGGTGTGGAACCTAAGGCTCCTGTACTTCTTTCCTCTTGGTAGAAGTGAGAATAGAGCATGGTCTGGATAGTGGGATTCTTGATATCGGATGCTGCTTTCTTGTGACGGTGCTCCTTTGTAAGTGTGTTCAGTGGTGAGGAGGGCTTTTCCTGTG
Organism: Mobula hypostoma; assembly: GCF_963921235.1. Taxonomy (NCBI): domain Eukaryota; kingdom Metazoa; phylum Chordata; class Chondrichthyes; order Myliobatiformes; family Myliobatidae; genus Mobula; species Mobula hypostoma. The sequence continues at coordinate 152,264,492 of NC_086104.1, read as the reverse complement.
ATGGACTAGTCTGTGTCCATCGCTTTTTGCAGACTCTTCCGTTCTTGCTTTTTAGTGTTTCCAAACCAGGTCGTCATGCAACCATTCAGGATGCTCTCCACTGTGCACCTGTAGAAGTTTGTCAAAGTTTTAGATTGCAAGCAAAAATCCGCGCAAACTTCTAAGGAAGTGGAAGCTCTGCCGTGCCTTCTTTGTAATGGCATTTGTGTGCTGGTCCCAGGACAGATCCTCTGATATGGTAACGTCAAGGAATTTAAAGTTACTGAGCCTCTTCACCTCTGACCCCCTAATGAGGACTGGCTCATGGACCTCGCGTTTCTTCTGGGTTGTATCCACCACCTTCTGTAGGCTTTCCTCAAGAAAGAGACAAATCCAAGTGGCTGTGGTGTCTCCCTTATGCATGCTACAAGGAAAATTATTCCTCCAAGGAGCTGAAGGTTAAAGTAGTTCGGTTTGTCGCTGAACTCTCTGACAAACTTCTGCAGATGCACTGTTGAAAGTATCCTGACTGGTTGCATCACGGTCCCTAACGCAATAAGAATGCGCAGGCACACAAGAAGCTGTAGAAAGTAGTGGACTCAGCTCAGAACATCCCGGGCACATCCCTCCCACCAGCTCCATGTAACTCTCGCTTCGGCTAGCAGCTTAGGCCCGGCCAAACTTAAGAAATCTCGTTTGGGTGGATGCTGCGTGATGTGTCCCCTGTTACAAATCAGCACCCGGAAATAACAAACGGTACACAATATGCAATTAAATGATTGAGCTTTATAATTCTTACTTTGACTATATGGTTAGTAAAGAAAACAACAAAAAAGAAAAAGGGCCCATTCCCATGAAACAGGCTATTTCGCAATGTTGGAGCTCACTGATAAGCCGGTCGTGCACCATCGACCTCCTCCGATCATCGCTGACCTTCGGACCCTCGCTCCAGGTCCACTCGGTCCAGCGGTCTACCAACTCTCTCCATTCGCATCTTCTCTCCTCATCTCTCCCCGAAAATCTCTCTTCCAGACTCACAAGAAAGGACGACAATTCTCTCATTGGATAGCTCCAGCATTCCAAACCCGGTTATCTCTAGTCATAACCCAAACATTGCTGCTACAGAGAAACCTTTACATTAGCAGTGAAACCTTACAGCACGTTGCATACATGAGCTGCTGCCTCAAGAAGGCGTCATCTATCATCAAAGATCCCCACCGTTGGGGCCATGCCATCTTCTCATAGCTACCATTGGAAAAGAAATACACAAGACTGACGAACCACACCTGTGGTTCAAAGACAGCTATTTCTTGTCAACCATTCTGTTCCTGAGCCAGTTCCACAACCCTAAACATGCCCTCAGTATAGCAGCACTATGACCATATGACAGTGCGATGGACTCTTTTGGTTATAATTCTGTTCTTACTTGTGTAATTTCTATAATTTATCTTTTTTGTGAACATTGTGTCTCTGATGGGCCTGTGATACCTCTGCAAGTAAATTTTCCTTTGCACTTGTGCACACTTGGACTTGACTTTGACTTTGCTCTCCAACTCTGTATGGATTCTGTCCATCTAAAGGCACTTGGATGTGATCTTCTTTGTGTAGCAGCTCCAGGAAATCAGAAGTGAGCAGCCCCAGCCTTTATACATGTCATTTATTGATGGAGTCAAAGCCTTAGGCTCCATCTGCGCACTCTGGAACACCCTCCTCAAATTTGACTGACCATAGAAATCTGTCTCCAGGTGGCGTACAAGCCTGATAGAAACCGACTGGTGTGCAGCAGAGCCAATCTTGATGAAAATTGGAGTCAAGTTTCCCAATCCATTTTTCCATCTTTAATCAGAATCACTTTATTGCCAGAATGTGAAACAGACCAGAATTGATTGTGGCTCATTGTCGAGCATAAAACATGGACAATATCATAAAGACAATAAAGATTCAAAGATTAAAAGATTCATAGTCCATTTATTATCAAAATAGGTATTCAGAATGCAATTGAGATTTGTCCTCCTGCAGATAGGCACGAAACAAAGAAACGCCATGGAATCTGTTCAGGTAAACATTAGACACCTAATTTGTGAAAAAGATCAAACTGAGGAAATGGGAAAAAGTGAGTGAGCAACAGATAGAATATCAAATATCAAACCAGGAGTCCAGTAGTATTCAGTTTAGTTTAGCTCAGCACTGCGCCTCTAACCCAATGCAGGCCGCAGAGCCATTCTTCGGCAAAGTGCCCCAGAATGCTTCGATTGCCCATTTCAAACAGCTCAAAAATTGTAAAAGAAAGAGTAACCAGAATCCAGTAATACATGCGTCATGAGCTCCAAAGGCCCCAAATCGAGTCCACAGCCTCGCCGATCAATCCTTGCAACATGGATACCGAGATTCCTGGATTTCTGTCCGACAGCAGCAAGCGAGAAGGAGAGGAAAACTGCACAAATGCAGGCAGATGGTGTCGAATCACAGCACGCCCTCCGCTCTCATCCTCATTGGCTTCAATCTTGCTCAAAGCCTCAATCGGGAGAGCAATGGAGCTGATCATGGGCTGGCACCCTGCCCCCAGGCTTCCTGGCTGCTAGGCCGCACACTGCTGCTCCAAGCCTCACCAATCTCCCTCGGAGACAGCAAACACCAGATTGCCCAACTGGCCCCGAAACACACCATCAAAGTGTAAATCCCATGGTTCAATCGCACACAGCTTAGTAGTAGAATCATATTTGTGAGAAGAAATAGTCAAAGTAGTTTTGTGAACTGTCTGCAGGACGTCCCCATTGGTCGCTTTGTTTGCTGGTGCCATCTTGCTATTGATACAGAATTTTAGAGGCCCCTGTTGGTCAGGGTCAGTAATAGATGTTGCGTCCTAGCTGTCTAGATACACAGGCCAGGGCAGTATGATATGGAGAGCAAACTGTTGTACATGTAGCAAGCTCTCCCTCGCCAGACAGTTGATGAACCCAAAGGAACAGCAAAGACTGATAAAGTTTGGCATCAGCAGCGCTGCAGGAGTTGCCAGTCAGTGTTGAACTCAACATGGGTCTGCCTTAGGGACTCCAGCTCCAGACTTTTCCCTCAGGGTTTACTCCCGAAGACTTCCCCATGAGTGGGTGTAGCCGCAAGGCAGCAGAGGTTTGAGATCAGAGTTTTCCTTCTCTGAGATCAGTTGCCAACCACGGCTGACGAGCCCCAGCTCCCTGAAGCGACTAGTTTTTAAGGCACCAGTAAGCCACCTTGCTTCTTTATCCTGTCAGTAGAAATGGTTCCACCAGGCTTAGTAGCTAAGCCACATGTGAAGGTCAAGAGCTGGACTCGGTTGTCAGAGGCTGTTTGAGACGCAAGCCATTGGGAGCTTAATAGGTAGTGGAAGCTCGCCTCCATGACCACCCCCGGCAATAGCAACCTTAAGAAACCATAAGTACAGATACTGTGAGAAATTAGCAAACCTGCAACTTACAAGACAGTAGTGCAAATAGCCATGAGCAATCAACAATTAGCAGAGTGGTCACCTGCGCAAAGGTCAATGATCAAACTTAAATAAATGTGAAAATGTGAACAGATTAAATAATTATCAACAGAACAAAAAGAGCTAAAAGACCATTTAAAGGTTGTTGTACAGGGACAGTGAGGGTATTACACCTGAGTAAGTTTTGTTGAGAAGGTGGACAGCTACAGGAAAGAAACTTCGGAGACGACATGTAATCCTGATGGTGATGGACTTGTAGTGTCTCCCTGACGGCAATATGGTGAATAGTTGACTGCTAGGGTGGGGGGAGTCAGCAATAATTTTTTCAGCTCTTTTCTTCACTCTGGTGATGAGCAGGTCTGCTAATGTCAGTAGCTGACAGCCAATGATCTTCTCTGTTGAGTGGACCATGATCTTTATTTTGTAACAGCTCCTGGAAAACAAGTGAGCAGCCCCCGCCCGCTGTTATAAGTGACCTTTCTTGATGGAGCAAACATCCTTCTGACTTCCCATAGAAATTTGTCTCCAGGTGGCAAACAAGCTTGGGAGCAACCAATGAGTCTGCAGCAGAGCCGTTCCTGATAAAAATTGGAGTCTAATGTCCCATTACTCTTTTCTATCTTTAATCGGAATCAAACTCAGAATCACTTTATTGCCAGAATGTGAAACATACCAGAATTGATTGTGGTTCATTACCAGGCATGAAACACAGAACAATACTATAAAGACAATAAAGATTTAAAGGTTCCAAGTACATTTATTATGTATTCAGAATACAATTGAGTTTGGTCCTCCTGCATTCAATCACGAAACAAAGAAACACCATGGAACCCGTTGAAGAAAACATTGAACACACAACGTGTATAAAAGACCAAGCTGTGCAAATTCCAAAAAACGAGCAAACAATGGATAGAATGTCAAACGTCAAACAAGGAGTCCAGGAATAGTCAGATCGGTGCCGCACCACTAGTTGGCTGCAGATCCCCGGGTCATTCTTTGCTGAAGAAGCCCAGCCTGCATCAGTCAAACTGCTCAAAAACATAGTGCGAACAGCCATGAGCAATCAACAATTAGCAGAGTGGTCACATGCACAAACGTCAATAATCAAACTCAAATATATCTGAACACATGAACAGACTCAATAATTATCAACAGAACAGGAAGAGCAGGAAAGGCCATTTAATAGATGTTGTGCAGTGAGTGAGTCTTGTTGAGAAGCTGGATAGCTACAGGAAATAAGTTTCGGAGAAACATTTAGTCCTGGTGGTGATGGACACAAGGTTTCTTTTCGTTTCCAACAAAGTTTCTGCAGGAATAGAGTAATCTCATGATTAAGTGGGAAACCAAATACCATACCCTTATCCATTCGTCTCTCCCCACTAATCTCCCTCCCGGCACTTATCCCTGCAAGTGTCCAAAGTGCTACACCTCCATTCAGGGCCCCAAACAGTCCTTCAGGTGAGGCGACAATTCATCTGTGAATCTGCTGGGGTTGTCCATTGCACCCAGTGCTTCCAATGCGGCCTCCTCTACACTGGTGACACCCGTCGTAAAAAGTAAAAGCGAAAATAAGTCAGCCTCGATCCTAAGGGATTGTCTGACAATCAGCAGTCTTCAATAAATATATAAAGAATAATGGTTTTGAAAGCCGAAGTGCATTTCTATTTGCAAAAGCAGCCTGACCTGTCAAATATTTCCACTATCTTCAAGTTCAAGTTTAATTGTCATCCAACCATACATGAATACCCATGAGTACAGCCAAACGAAACAGCATTACTCTGGGGTCAAGGTAGAAAACACAATACCAGTAGTCACACACCGCACAAAGCACATATGGCACATACAAGGTAGCAGAAAAAATGCAATCACTCAAAAAAATATCGTCTAAGGCCCCGAGTCCATGAAGGTTGCAGAGGTCTGCAGCCGAACACAGTACGGTTTGTCTTCTGCTGAGCGGACAGTGGGGGGCAGGACTGACTGCAGATTGGATGCTGCACCATGGGTGGAGCACATAAACTCCAATGCCACTCACTTGGTATACAGTTGACACCAAGGCTTGAGAACAATATTATTATTTTATACAGATGCCATATTTACTGTTTAATTTGCATTAAGAGCAGGAGTGGTTCCTTTCATTATTTGCTTTGAGTTTTATGGAACTTACAATGTAATCTGTCCAGCTGTTTTCAGCTCTCTCACAATCTCTTTTCCGTGAATTTAATCTTGCCCTTTCAGTATGCATGCAGTGGCTACTTTATTAGGCATACCGGAACACTTGCTTGTTCATGCAAAAATCTAATCAACCAATCATTTGGCATCAGTATACGCTGTGTCGAATGACGTCGGCAATCATAATCTTTGGCCATGATTGTTCTTGGCAATTTTTTTCTGTAGAAGTGGTTTGCCTTTGTCTTCTTCTGGGCAGTGTCTTTACAAGACAGGGGACCTGAACCATTTTCAATACTCTTCAGAGATTGTCTACCTGGCATCAGTGGTCGCATAACTAGGACTTGTGATCTGCACCAGCTGCTCATACGGCCATCCACCACCTGCTCCCATAGCTTCACGTGACCCTGATCAGAAGCAGGTGCTACACCTTGTCCAAGAGTGACCTGCAGTCTAGCAGAGGGAAGGAGCACTTTAAACCTCCTTTGGTAGAGATGTATCTCCACCCCACCATCCATCTGGCAGCAACTCAGTGCATAAAAGCCTGCTGGCATGGTCAAGAGGTTCAGTTTTTGTTCAGGCCAGTAATTGGAATGGGGAAGAAATCTGATCTAAGTGACTTTGACTGTGGAATGATTGTTGGTGCTTGATGGTTTGGTTTGGGTATCTCAGAAATTGTTGATCTCCTGGAATTTTTTCACTGACAACAGTCTCTAGAGTTTACAGAGAATGGTGTCTCACAAAATAAGACACATTTAGTGAGTAGCAGTTCTGTGGGTGAAAATGCCTTGTTAATGTGAGAGGTCAGGGGAGAATGGCCAGACTGGTTCAAGCAGCCAGGAAGGTAATAGTAACCGTGCGTTACAACAGTGGTGTGCAGAAGAGCATTTCTGAATACACAACACGTTGAACCAAGAAAGAGGATACCTACAGCAGCAGGAGACCGTGGACATACAATCAGTGGCCACTGAGTGTACCTGTGCATTCCCTTCTCCCTCTGGTGGTCAGAGAGCCAGGACAACCCCCTTGCTCTTCATCACATCGAACCTGAATGATACCATCTCTGTCCAAGCATGGCTCCCTCAAGTGAAGCACTGCAGAGCAGGGTCAGTCTGTGCAAAGTACTCCAGCTTCTGTCAATGTAGTTGTGGGCTGCTGTCTTTGAACCACCAATGAAACTGTAGACTTTTCACATCAAGTCAAGTCAAGTCGTTTATTGTTATTTAACTATATACACGTATACCATCAAATGAGACAATGTTTCTCTGAACCAGGGTGTAAAGCACTGTAGTACACAGAACACATAATAACTTATGAAAGTAAGGATGAAATGTACAGATGGATTACACATAAATAAAGAAAATAAGGTGCATAAATTAAATATTGTAAGGTACAGAACAGATTAACCAGTGACACTTTGAACGTGATGCAGCAGAGAGTTCAGAAGCCGAATGGCCTGTGGGAAGAAACTGTTTCCCATCCTGACTGTTCTTGTTTTTATTCATCGAAGTCTCCTGCTTGATGACGGAAAGTCAAAGAGGATGCTGGATTTGCAATGACTATAAGCTCACCTACACTTACTGTTATAAGTAGTTTGGGCTAAGAGATTCACTCATCTCTTAACTGTGCATATGCATGTCAAACATGCTGCTTTGTCACTTGTTACGAGATATGAGTTAGCTCTGTGGTGCATCTCTATAGTACAATAAATATACATTGCAAACCCCATAAAATCTTATTGCAGTTTAATCCATTCATCTGAAGGCCTCATTGTGCGTGGCTGTAAGGTTAATGATAGAATCACATCAAATGGCACTTGGCAATCAATTTGATTACCTCTGCACCTCTCTTCTATTTGTAGCAAATCAGTTCTGTCAGGAACTCGTGAATTCAAGTTCAATTCGAGAAACCCAAACATGTCTGGTTATGAGGGAGTGTTGTGATAATAGACGTGTTTATTTTTTGGCTCTTCAAAAAGTCCAAGGCATTTTATTTTGACGCAGAGCTGGGTTTAATTTCTCGTGTCCTGGTCAGTTCCATCCTCCAAAACAAGACAGAAATGAGTCAGATGAATAATTCGACTCAAATCCCGTGGGGTAGTGTTGTGGTTGGCAATAATGCCTTACAGTACAAGCAACTCAGATACAATTCCCACCTCTGCCTGTAAGAAATTTGTACTTCTCCCTGTGCCTGCCTGGGTTTCCTCTGGGTGCTCCCACAGTCCAGAGATGTACTTGTTGGTAGGCTAATTGGGCATTGTAAATTGGCCTGTGATTCGGGTCGGATAAAATTGGGGGATTGCTGGACAGCGTGGTGCGAAGGGTTCAGCAGGGCCTATTCTGCGCTATGTCTCAATAAATAAATAAATACCTTTTTTTCTTTTTGGAGTAAAGGAGGATGAGAGGTGACTTGATGGAAGTGTACAAAGACCATAAGAAGTATAGATTGAGTGGTTAGCCAGTGACTTTTTCCCACAGTGGTAATGGTTAATGCGAAAGGGCATAATTTTAAGGTGATTAGAGGAAGATATAGCAGAGATGTCAGAAGTAAGTTTTTAAACAGAGAATGGCGGGTACGTGGAACTGCTGGGATGGTGGTGGAGGCAGCTACATTAGGGACATTTACAAAACTCTTAGATAGCCACATGAATGATAGAAAAATGGAGGGCTACGTAGGAGGGAAGGGTTAGATTGATAGGTTGATCTGAAAGTAGGTTAAAAGGCTGGTACACTAGTACTGTGCTGTAATGTTCTATGAACGTTGTAGATGTGTGCTGACACTATCCAGTAGTAAAATTTTAGTGGTTGTAGGATGCTTTGAAATAAATTCTAGTCTCCCCATTTTTCCCCGAGGATTACCGGATATTACACAGGCTAGCATTTGTTTTGGCTTGTAAGCTGATTGTGTTTAATTGCTTTTTATGGATTCACTAACAAAGCAGCAACAAACAAATGTCAAATTATTCTCTCTCCCTCAAGGGTTGGGAAGGTTAATGGCATTACTCTGAGTGTGGAGGGTCTTGCATGATTGCCTGGATAAATTAACTCTTTCATCTGAACTGATCCCACAACCTATGGACTCACTTTTAAATACTCATGTTCACAGCATTCATTCATTCTTTTATTTATCCATCCATCCATCCATCCATTCACAGGGTTTGTCTTCTTTTCCACATTGGTTGTTTGTCAGTATTTCAATGTAGTTTTTCATTGATTCTATTGTATTTCGCTGTTCTACTGTGAATACCTGCCATAAAGTGAATCTCGGCTAATATATGGTGACACATTCAGTATGTATTTTGACAAGGGCACCATGGTAACATAGTGTTAATACAGCACAGGGAGCTTCGAAAGTTCAATTCTGGTGTCTTCCTGTAAGGAGGTCAAAGCTGCTTTATGCAGCGTGGTAGGGTAGTGGTTAGCACAACGCTTTACAGTACAGGCGACGTGGGTTCAATTCCTGCCACTGCCTGTAAGGAGTTTGAACGCTCTCCCCGTGACCACGTGGGTTTCCTCTGGATGCTCCGGTTTCCTCCCACAGTCCAAAGACGTACCTGTGGGCAGGTTAATTGGTCATTGTAAATTGTCCTGTGATTAGGTTAGGGTTATTGGGTTTATTGGACGTTACTGGGGTGGCATGGCTCAAAGGGCCAGAAGGCCTACTTTACACTCTATCACTAAATAAGGAAACAAATTTACTTTGAACTTTGATTCCAGGTCAACAAGTTCCTCTATCACATGCAGCTGTCAGATGAACAACTACATGAAATATCCAAACGCTTTCTAACAGAGATGAAGAAAGGTCTCAGGAAAGATACCAATCTAACGTCATCCCTTAAAATGCTGCCCAGTTTTGTTAGATCAACTCCTGATGGGACAGGTAAGATCAAGTTTTTGAAATTCTTGCACTAATACTTCCTTGGTGATAGTTTTAGCTCAAATAACTTCTTTCAGATTGAGTTCTGTGTAAAATGAGCTTGGTAAATTGCAAGTTTTTACTGCCTGTCAAATCAGTGAGGGTGTTAACTGCTGGATTGGGCTGTAGAATTGTTTTTTATCTTGTACTTTAACTTTCCTATGCTTGTTTGTATTTTTATATAAGCACCTATATATGATATACAACAGTCGCCACTTTTTTATGTATCTCCTGTAGGCAATAAAGTGGTGATTGAGTGTATGTTTGTGGTCTTCTGCTGCTGTAGCCCATCCACTTCAGGTTCAGCGTGTTGTGCGTTCTGAGATGCTTTTCTGCACATCACTGTTGTAACATGTGGTAATTTGAGTTATCGTCCCTTGTGCTCTGACCTCTCTCATTAACAAGGCATTTTTGGCCACAGAACCGCCACTCACTGGGTTTTTTCCCTCGCACCATTCTCTGTAAATTCTAGAGACTGTTGTGCATGCAAATCCCAGATGATACTCCAACCACTCCATCTGGCACCAACAGTCATTCCACAGTTAAAGTCACTTAGATCACATTTCTTACTCATTCTGATATTTGCTCAGAACAACAACTGAACCTCTTGACCATGTCTGCATGCTTTTATGCATTGAGTTGCTGCCACATGATTAGCTGATTAGATATTTGCATTAACGAGCAGGTGTACCTAATAAAGTAGCCACTAAGTGTGAGCTTTTCAGTGGTTACAGTTGCCTCTGTATTTTTCTGGAAGCTTCTTTTTTCAATGGCGGGTATCATACTGCTTAAATCTGGCTCTTATTGGTTAGTTGTTATTAATGGAGTTTCTGTAATTAGGTGTCTGGTATGAAAGGACCACATTACTTTTATGTCTTGCTCTTTCCGTGGTCTTTTGCCACGCTTCCTCTTCCATCTTCTTTGCTCTTCTAGCAGTAAAATAATCAACAGCAACAAGTTTGATGCCTCATTCTTGACTTCTGAAGAACCTTTGGATCGCAAGTGCATCAGGGTTCAATACAGGCCAAGACTAGCCAATTTCCTTCAACAGAATGCAGAATAGGCAGATCATTCCAAAGACGCGTGGGTAAGGTTAGGGGTACTGAGTTCTGGGCATGTGCTATGTTGGCGCTAGAAGCGTAGTGATACTTGTGGGCGCCACCAGCACATCCTCAGACCGTGATGGTCATTAAGGCAAAGCAGCACATTTTGCTGTACGTTTCAATGTTTTGATGTACATATGACAAATAAAGCTAATCTCTAGATCTTTCAAAATCTTTAAGAACTATTGACTTGAGTAATTCATCAGCATTCCTTAGTGCCCTACCATCGCTGTAAATGCCCTTACCTCTATTTGACTTCACAAAATGCAGGATGCATTTAATGTGCCGGTTGCAGGAAGGAAAATGTTAATGCAGTGGAGCTACACTGAGATCTTCAATGTACTCGTTACAACCACAGACTCTGCTGCAGGGTCTATGCGCCCCTGCAGACAAGCTGTGCAATATGTTCGGCAACTGTGCTTGTGAGAATGCACGTTCTGGCTAATTACTGTCTTATTACGGTGGTATTTAACTCCCTTCTTTCGTTCTAGTCGAGACTTGACCAAAAGCACAGCAACATTTACGCTCCCTGCTTACTCTTGTCCTTGTCTGAGAAAGAGAGCTACCATTTCGATTGACACTGGAAAGGAGCGGTAGTCATTGTTTCCAGCCACAGAGTTGGCATTAACTTACAGATTGAGAGTTTTAGTCATTGGCCTGGTTGACCTTTATTGTTTTCCTTTTCCTTTAAATCCTGCAACACTTCTCATAACAGTCAGTAACTGATGACATTTCTCCCTGTCTCCACACTTGGGCCGCATCCGAATGTTTTGACGGTGCTGGCCGCAGCTTGATTTCATTTGCAGTTGGATGGCGGCAATCTCTTTGTGTGACTGTGCTTGCGGGAGGGAATGTGCTTTGCCGCAAATCTATCCCAGAAAGCACATTTCACGTGCTTAGGTTCCTTTGTGCTGGGGGGGCATTCCTGTATCTGACCGCAAAGGTCCAGTAACTGTCATGTGACATGGCATGTGGAACTGTAAGCAAGGTGCCAATACACAGCACAAAAGGATCAGGAAAGACAGTCATCACATTCAAATTCAGGAGCTTGCTGCCTGTTCAATTTTGAGAGAGGGAGAGGGGGACCAATTCAAGCACTCTCCTTCGTTTCTGGAAAATGGGAACAAATTAGAAGCAGAGATAGGCCATTCAGCCCCTCTGAATTTAATAAGATGGTGGTTGACCTGATTGTACTCTACCCGTTTCTGTCCGCCCCCAGTAATCTTCCAACCCCTTAACCGTTCAGTATGCCCGCCTCTCCCTTAAGAACATTCAAAGACTATCCTTCTACCAACCTTTGGGGAATAAGTTCAAAGGCTGAGAGGGAGAAAAACACATTTCATTTCCATCTGAAAAATCCAATCTCTTATAATTAAACAGCGTCCCTAGGACTAGATACTATCACAGGAAGAAGCAGCCTCTCCACATCTACTCTGTCGGGATCTATCAGCATCGACGAGTCGCCTCTGATGCTTCAGCGGATGCAATGTAGATCAGTCCAACTTTTCATCATAAGATAGTCCCAACCGCAGGTACCGGAAAGCTGAAAGACTTCAGACACCAGAAGGACTTGTTTGGAAAAGATGAAAAAAGAGGAAGATAAGTGACCAGAAGGAGGAGGAGTTCTGTCGGGTTACATGCGCAGGTCATCAAAGGTTCTGAGAATGAGAGAGGGTGTGAAAGCGAGGGAGGGTGTGAGGGAGTAGTGATAAAGAAGGAGGAAGGAGTTGAGAGAGTTTACAGAAGCTGGGTGTATGTGAGCATAGAATAGTATTCAGGCATCTTTAATACTGAAACCTTTCACCAGCCTCATCAAAGTTCGCGATCTTCTGATAAAAAAAAGCTTCAGAAACTCAGAAGTTTCTTCGCTCACCGAAAAGCCTGCCAATTTTCTAATGTTTAAAGCAAAACTCCCCAAGGTCAGTTATATCCCTCAAACAAAAAGTAAGGAAACAAGCCTTGGGCTGTATCTGTGGAAACTTGGCAAAGTCACACAAATATAATTTTGTCGAGGAGGCCCAGATTAACTGTTAGGTTCATAACTTTCAAAACACAATTTTAGACTTTTTGATGATAAGGAAGCTACACAAGATAAAACAACCACAAAGCTGTGCAGACACATCGTCTGGGTTGGGTCTGAACAGCAGGTGATGTGCAGTGTGTTCTGTGTGGAAAATTGGGGTAGGAAGCTCTGTGTTTGCAGTTGTCAGCTGCAGCTTTTTACATGGACTCTATCACAACAAGCTACCATATGCTGACAAGGACAGGAAGACATTGATGGAGGATTAACTGGGGATTTAATACAGTGAGCAGGAGGAGCCTTTAAATACTGAGAGATGTAAGGATTTGCAATGTAGCAGAGCATTCAGCGAGCGAGAGGCAAAGTCACTCTGACGGACATGGGAAAGTTTGCAGATGCTGGAAATGCAGAGCAAAACACACAAAATACTGGAGGAACTCAGCAGGCCAGGCAGCATCTAAGGAAAAGAGTAAACAGTCGGCGTTTTGAGCCGAAACCCTTCATCAGGACCGGGAAGGTGGGGGAAGATGCCAGAATAAAAAGGATGGGAGGGGGGAGGGGGAAAGAGGCTAGCTGGAAGGTGATAGGTGAAGCCAGGTGAGTAGGAAAGGTGAAGGGCTGTAGAGGAAGGAATCTGATTGGAGTGAAGAGTGGACCATAGGAGAAAGGGAGGAGGAGGGGACCCAGGGGTGAAGTAAAAGATCAGAGTGGGGAATAGAGGAAGGGGTGATGGACAAAGGATTAACTGGATGGATGAAGGCAAGTGAGATGAAGGAAAGTACCCACAAAATGCTGGAGGAACCCAAGAGTTCAGGGAGCATCTATGGAGGGGAATAAAGAGTCAACGTTTCAGACAGAGGCCCTTCGTCAGGACTGGAAAGGAAGGGGGAAGAAGCCAGGGGAAGGGAAGGAGAGCACGCTGGCAGGAGACAGGTGAAGCCAGGTGAGGGGGAAGGTGGGTGGATGAGTGGGAAGGAGGAAAGGTGAAGCAAGTTCAAAGTTCAAAGTACCTTTATTAGCAAAGTATGCATACATTGTTCAAGGTTGAGATTCGTGTCCTTTCAGGCAGAACGAAACAAAGAAACCCAAAAGAACCCATATATAAAAAAAAGACCGTTGGACACCCAACCTGCAGAGGGAAAAAAGCATCGCGCAAACAATTAACAAAAGCAACTATCGTTCTGAACCGAAGTCCAGAGTCCCATAGTTCAGTGTAGTTCAGTGTAGCGGTAGCGTGACGCTATTACAGCTCGGGATGTTGCGGAGTTCAGAGTTCACTTCTGGTGCCATTCTGGAGGGAGTCTCTGGGCACGGTCCTGGTAGAATGAGTGGGTTTTTCCTGGGTGCTCCAGTTTCCTCCCACGGTCCAGGGATGTACTGGGTAGGTGAATTGGTCATTGCAAATTGTTCTGTGATTGGGTTAGGGTTAATCAGAGTTATTGGTTTGCTGGGGTGGAAGGGCCTACTCCAGGCTCTGTCGTAAAAAGCTGGCCTATATTTTCACGTTGTCCTCCTAATTACTTTTGTGTGAGTAAGAAACACCCCACCCCCACATATATTTTATAGTCTTTCTTTTAATTTAAAGTAGGGGGAATGGAAGGCATTCCAGCCAGAAGATGATAGGTGGAGGCAGATGAGGGGGAGGAGGCGAGAATGAAGTTGGAAGCTGGGAGATCAATTCAGGAACTATAACACTGTCATACGAGATCAATACCAGACACATTGTTTGAGCCAAATAGTCTGTTTCCATGGTATGGATTTCCAATAATTCTCTTTAACTTCTTTATAACTGCCACATGGGGAAACAACTGAATGCTTTCTTTCTTTGAAAATGAAAAAAAAATACCGCAGAAGCCAGAAACCTGAAACTAAAAACAGAAAATTCAGGGAGCGCTCAGCAGGGCATCTGTGGAAAGCGGCGCAGTTTTAAGACTGTTCGCCAGACTTTTCTCCTTCACGTTGGGAAAGAGGGGTGAGAAAGGTACCGCTGCCTGTAAGGAGTTTGTACGTTCTCCCTGCGACTGCGCGGGTATCCTTAGGGTGCTCCAGTTTCCTCCCACAGTCCAAAGACAGACCAGTTAATTGGTCATTGTAAATTGTCCCATGATTGGGCTCAGGTTAAATCGGGATGACTGAGCAACGCAGCTTGGAGGGTCGGAGAGGCTGTTCTGTGAGGTATCTCAATCAATAAATCTATAAACAAATAAACAAACTAATAAAGAAAGAAAGAAAGAAAGAAGGAAAGAGAAAGCAAGTTCTAGAAAAGGTGGTAAAAGGAATGGATAGACCAAAGGAAATATCCATGAAAGAATGAAACCAAGTCAAGTGGGTTAATTGGACAGCTGAAAGTTAAGTCGGGCTTTGTTGCCAGGAACAGGGTTGAGGTTCATTCCCAATAGATTAGGCTGTACTAAAGGAGTCATAGGGAAATACCAAGCCAATATAATGCTGTAATATTTGCTAATTCCATAAGCCAAACATCATGCTGAATTGGAAGTATATCATCTGTGTCACTGGGTTTAAATCTTGGAACTCCCAACCCATCCCCACTGTGGGAGGACACCAGGAGGACTGCTGCACTTCTAGAAGGTAGCACGTCATCCCCTTTCCGAGGGCGATTAAGGATGGGCATTAAATGCCACCTTGCTGGTGATGTGCAGATCCCGAAACTGGATGAATCGTGGATGAAAGAAAAATGGAGGGTTACGTGGAAGGAAAGTGTTGGATTAGGTTGGCACAACCTTGTGGGCCGAAGGACCTGAACCACTCAATGTTCTAGGTTCTATATCAAATATGTATGAATAGCAGGCATGGCCAATTTGTAAGCAGACAGAAAGAGAAAGTAAGCCCTAAAAATTAGAGAATTCAGAGTTTAGTCCAGAAGGATGCTTATTTATTTATTTCTTTATTTCTTGTTTTTTGCATTTGCACCATTTGTTGTCTTCTGCACTCTGGCTGAATGCCTAAGTCGGGTGATCTTTCATTGATTCTGTTATGGTTATTATTCTATAGATTCATTGAGTATGCCCGCAAGAAAATGAATCTTAGGGTAGTATAGGGTGATACATATGTACTTTGATAATGAAATTTACTTTGAACTTTGAACATTCCCAGAAGTGCTTTGAGGTGATGGTCTTCAGGCTTGCAGTAGGCTTGCAGTGGGCTTTCCTGTAGCAGGAGGTAATAGGAGAGGTAGGAGGAATTGAAGTGGCAGGTAACCAGATGCTTAGATTCCTGCTGAAGTATATATGCATGGTGATTTACAAAGTGGTCACCCAATCTGCGTTTGGTTTCTCCACTGTAGAGGAGGCCACATAAATGCAGTATGCTATATTAGAAGTTCAAGTGAATCACTTGAACCTGAAGGTCTGCTTGGAACGCTGTTTGGTGGGAAGGAAAGAGGTATACAAGGAAAAAATGCTACATCTGATGTGATTGCAATCACAAAAACCAGCCTCCTTTCTATGGACTACTACCTTTGGAAAGCAGCTGATATAATTAAGGACCCCTCCCACCCAGCCATTCTTTCTTCTCATCCCTTTCATCAGGCAGAAGATATAAGTTTGAAAACACACACATGCCACAAAGCTCAAGGAAAGCTTCTGTCCTTCTGTGATAAGGCTCTTCAGTGGACCTTTTGATGGGCTCGAATGAACATTGACTCATAGAAAAGTATGGCACCGTACTTTGGTCCATCTAGTCCATGCAAAACCACTTAAAATCCCCACTCCCATCGACCTGCACCGGGACCATACCCCCATACCCCTGTCAACCATGTACCTATCCTAACTTCTCTTTAAACTTTGAAATCGAGTTCACATGCACCACTTGCGCTGGCAGCTCATTCCACACTCTCACAATTCTCTGAGTGAAGAAGTTTCCCCACATGTTCCCCTTAAACTTTTCACCTTTTAGCCTTAACCCATGACCTCTGTGGAAAAAAAACCTACTTGCATTTACCCTATCTATACTCCTCATAATTTTGTATACCTCTATCAAATCTTTTCTCAATCTTCTACATCCAAGGAATAAAGTCCTAACCTATTCAATCTTTCCTTATAACTCAGGTCCTCTGGGCCCGGCAATATCCTTATAAATGTTCTCTGCACACTTTCAATCTTATTTACATCTATCCTGTAGGTAGGTGACCAAAACTGCACACAATACTCCAAATTAGGTCTCACCAAAGTCTTACACAATTTCAACATAGCATCCTATTTCCTGTATTCAATACTTTGATTTATGAAGGACAATGTGCCAAAAGCTTTCTTTATGGCTCTAACCGCCTGAGATGCCACTTTCAATGAATTATGGACCTGTATTCCCAAATGCCTTCAGTGCCGTATTGTTCACTGTACAAGATCCACCCTGGTTAGTCCTACCAAAATGCAGCGCCTCACACTTGCCCTGCATCTTGATCTCTCAAACTACCATGCCATGCCTCTTTCACTGGTATTTGTCCACTTGCACTGCACTTTATCTGTCACTGTAATACTCTATTCTGCATTCTGTTATTGCGTTTCCATTTGTACTACCTCAATGTACTGTTTGGAGCAATCTGTCTTGAGTGGTCTGCAAAGCAAAGATTTTCACAGTATCTTGGTACATCTGACAATTATAAACCAGCTACCAATAATCATAACGTTAGTAATGTCTGGTGCCAGCAGGAAAGCAAAACAGAGAGTCATGCGGTGTGTAATTCATTTGTAAATTTTGATTGGGTAGGAAGGGGTATATACAGCACTGTGGAAAAGTCTTAGGCACATATATATATATATATATATATATATATACACATATATATAGAGCTAGGGTGCCCAAGACTTTTGCACAGTACTGTAGTAATTTCACATATTGCACTGTACTGCTGCTGCAAAAATACACAATTTTCATGGCATATGTGAGTGATGATAAATCTGATTCTGATATGGGTCTCTATTGTGGACTGAGAGTGGGAAGAGGGCAGGGAGAGGGGAATCACAGTTGGGAAAAGGGGGAGGGAGTGAGAAGCATTCGAGAGACATTCTGTAATGATCAATAAACCAATTGTTTGGAATCAAATGACCTTGCCTGGTGTCTGAGGGCTGGGTGTGTCTGCACCTGCACCAACCCCTTCCCTGGAACTCCTTCCCTGCCACCTGTCACATAGCTCTCCCATGGCACTCCACCCTCCTTTACACTACCCTTTGCTCCTGTCAGATTTACAAACTCATTCTCTAGTCCACATTGACGAATACAGTACTGCACAGACAGAAGGCTCAGGCACCATAGCTATCTAAATATATATATATATACACACACACATATATACCTAAGGCGTTTGCTCAGTAGTCTATATATGGTGGTGCAATCTTGTTGGAACCAAGAGAAAATGTGAAAGCTTTGCTTGATTCTATAAAAATGAATATCACGTGTCTAGCTGAGATTTTATCTTTTGACTTTCCATTGACTCACTCAACAAGTAACTTTTCTTCATGCATCGACTGAAGAACTGTTGAAGCACTTTGCACTGGTCGGGGTGTTCAGCATACCTGGCGGCAGCTATTCTGACCCTGGTTTGAGACATTTGAGATCGTGATCTCTTTCATTCCAGCTACTAAATTATCCAATGATCAGTGGCATCATTATGCCTGTTCAGCTCAACTATGTGTGTGACTCCAGTGTTAGCTGTGCGTTTTGCTTCAAGATTTTACGGAAGCAACTCCACAAGTGAACACACAAGAGATTCTGCAGATGTTGGAAATCCAGAGCAACACACACAAAATGGTGGAGGAGCTCAGCAGGTCAGGCCAGGCAGCAGCTATGGAGATTAATAAATAGTCGATGTTTCGGGCTGAGACTCTTCACCAACAATATTAGATTCGATGATTCGAAGTACATCCATTATCAAAGTATGTATACAGTTTACAACCCTGGAATTCGTCTTTCCCACAGACAGCCATGAAACAAAGAAAACCATGGAACCCATTGAGTAGAAAAAAACAAGTCACGCAAATGGCAATAAAAAAAATCAGACTGGTCTCGGTCTGAAATGTCGTCTCTTTCTTCCTCCAAAACTGAAGCAAAGGATGGAGATGTGGAAGCTTAATACTTACTTGTCCTGTCCTTCACTCCCTTCAACCACCAGGTTCAGGAACAGTTCCTACCCCTCAATCATCAGGCTCTTGAACAAAAGGGGATAACTACACTCATTCTGTCTCTGGTGTCCCCACAACCGATGGTCTCCCTTTAAGGGCTCTTTATCTTGTTATTTCACGTTCTCATTATTTATCGCTATTTATTTATATTTACATTTGCACAGTTTGTTGCTCATTGATCCTGTTTACAGTTACTGTTCTATAGATTTGCTAAGTATGCCTGCAGGAAAAGGGACCTCAGGGTTGTATGTACTCTGATACTAAACTTTACTTTGAACTTTGAACATCTGAAGATGGCAGGAGGAGAGGAACCTGCAGTGAAGAAGAAGGAGAATTTAAGATGGAAACAAGGTTATGAAGAGCAAAATCCAAGAGAGATCAAGGACAGAAACAATGCAACATAACGCTTAAGGGATTAATATCTTTATGTGTGGAGCATTACCATAATGAGTGAGGGCCTCTGTTAATCAGAGTTGACCATGGATATTGTATCCTAGCTGCCTAGATACGCAAGCCTGGGTAATACGATAAGGAGAGCAAGCTGTTGCCCATGTAGTAGGCTCCCCCTCTCCGTGGATCTGATGAACCCAAAGGAACGGCAGAGATCGATACAGTTTGGCACCAGCAGCATCACGAGGGTTTCCCATTAGCATTGAACTCAATGTTGGACTGCCTTAGGGATTCTAGCTTCGGATTTTCCCCACAGAGTTTACTCCTGAAGGCTTCCTTATGAGTGGGTATAGCCACAAGGCAGCGGAAGTTTGAGATCAGAGTTTTCCTTCTCTTAACTGTGGTACCAACCGTAGCTGATGAGCCCCATCTGCCCGAAGCGATTGGTTTTAAGACACCAGTAACCTGCCTTCTTTGCCCCTTCTCCTGTCAGTAGAAACAGTTGCGCTGGGCTTAGCAGCTAAGCCACTCGTGAAGGCCAGGAGCTGGACTTGGTTATCAGAGGTTATTTGAGGCACATGGCATTGGCAGCATTTAATAGGTAGTGGGAGCTTGTCCCCATTATCTCCCTCGGCTATAACAACCTGAAGGAATCACAGTATGATAAATGAATTTATCATGCAGATAATTGCAAATGTGCAAATGTCATAATCAAGGACACGACCCACCCAGCCAACACACTTTTCATCCCTCTTCCCTCCGGGAGAAGGCTCAGGAGCTTGAAGACTCATACGGCCAGATTTGGGAACAGCTTCTTTCCAACTGTGATAAGACTGCTGAACGGATCCTGACCCGGATCTGGGCCGTACCCTCCAAATATCCGGACCTGCCTCTCAGTTTTTTTTGCACTACCTTACTTTCCATTTTTCTATTTTTCTATTTATGATTTACAATTTAAATTTTTAATATTTACTATCAATTTGTAATCCAGGCAGCGGGAAGCTCAGAATCAAATATCGCTTTGATGATTGTACATTCTAGTATCAATTGTTTAGCGACAATAAAGTATAAAGTATAATTTGGTGTTACTGAGACAAAGCAGTCAGGAGACCAAGATCTGAAATCCAGCAGCACCCAATAATTCGGACAGACAACTTCAAGTGCAAAATGTGATAGGGCAGCACGTCTCGATAAAGCAGCACTTAATACAATAGTGGAGCAAGATAGTAAAAGTTCAAAGTACATTTATTATCAAAGTATGTATACATTATACAACCTTGCGATTCATCTCCCTATTGTGCAAACAATAAAAGCAAGCAAACAACATTCAGAACGCAGGTGATTCCGCAGCCTCGGCCTCAGTTCATCACACAGGGGAGCAAAACGTTGAGAAGCCTGGAGCAGCTAGAGCAGGCCCGCGCCCTCAGCCTCAGCGAAGCGAACAGCGGCGCAAATGCCGCAGAACAGTGATGTGGGAAGACGTACCAAAAGGCAAATGCAGGTTCATGGATGGCCAATGAACAGAATTTTCGATTTGTCTTCACAAATAACTTCCCAGAAATGTTAGCTGGCCTGGGATTTAGTGATAGAGGAGAACTGAATGAAACTAGTATGGAAAGGAAAATGGCTGTAGGGAGATAGATAGGTGGGGAATCACAACCTGGGGTCCATGTACCCCTCGGTTAACAGTGAGGCTCCATGGCATTAAAAACATTGGGAATCCCAGCTCTAAGGCCTGATCATCTACATCACTGAGTACTTCAAAGGGGCCTTACAATAGTGAATGGATTGGTACTCATTTTCCAACAATCATTACAGTGCAAATCACTGGAGCCATTTGTAAAAGGAGGGAGAGAGAAAATGCTTGAGTTTATTATAAAAGTACAAGAGCAGAGGACGTGAGGAAGACTAATTGAAATGGATAAAGTCGACATGGCTTTATGGGAAGGACAACATGTTTGAGAAAGTCACTGGAGATCTTTGAGACTGTAACTAGCATAGTACATGAGGGAAAACCAATACACGTGGATTTGGATTTTCCGGAGGGCATCGGTGTAAAGTTAACAACACACCATAAGATACAGGGCATGCAAAATACAAAATTAACATGCAGCTAACATGCAAAGTTAGGGCACATGGGATTATAGACAATAGACAATAGGTGCAGGAGCAGGCCATTCGGCCCTTCGAGCCAGCATCGCCATTCACTGTGATCATGGCTGATCATCCACAATCAGTACCCTGTTCCTTCCTTATCCCCATAACCTTTGATTCCGCTATCTTTAAGAGCTCTATCCATCTCTTTCTTGAAAGCATCCAGAGACTTGGCCTCCACAGCCTTCTGGGGCACAGCATTCCACGTATCCACCACTCTCTGGGTGAAAAAGTTTTTCCTCAACTCCGTTCTGAATGGCCTACCCCTTATTCCTAAACTGTGGCCTCTGGTTCTGGACTCACCCATCAGCTGGAACATGCTTCCTGCCTCCAGCGTGTCCAATCCCTTAATAATCTTATATGTTTCAATCGGATCCCCTCTCATCCTTCTAAATGCCAGTGTATACAAGCCCAGTTGCTCCAATTGTTCAACATTGGGGGAGAGTAGGCAGAGAGCTGGTCAGGCAATAGGAAAGAGAACAGAGTAATAAACAAGCCTCGATGAGATCCCGTCTGGAGTTTTCTACGGGGCTTTGGTCTCCTCCTCTGAAGAGTTACATTGATATGGAGGAAGTGCATCAAAAATTTAGCAGACTGGTTCCTGAGTAGGCTAGAGTATCATATGAGGATGAAGAGAGCGAGAGAGAGTCAAATTGGGCCTCTATTTATTGGAGCTCAGAAGAACAAGAAGAAATCTTTGAGAAACATAATTCAAACTAGATGCAGACTAAATGCTAAACTGCATTCTTTAAAATTTAGAAAGAATGAAGGGTGATATTATTCCAATATCCAAACTTCAAGGAGGACATTACTGGATAGATTTTTTTTTATTATTCCAACTTCAAACCTGGCTGCATGCCATGGAATACAGGTGGTTTGTCCTGTCTATGGGTGTGTTAGGATGCATGCCTTCCTGTTCAGTAGAGGAAAGTTACTAAGGAACAATCTATTCTCTGAGTGTTGATGAGTTAATAGGGAGGGAGGGGCAGATGGAATTTGGATATCCATTGAGTGATCCACAATGATGCATGTTATGTAGTGTCACAAAGAAGACAATGTCACAGTGCTTCACCAAGAGGTAAAGCAACTTCGATCTGAAGCATTAAGCTTATTATTTTATTGAGATACAGTGTGGAATAGGCCATTCTGGCCCTTCAAGCCGCACCACCTAGCAACCCTCCAATTTCATATTTTTTATAGGCATCCGTTAGTCTCGTGACGCAGGGTGCAGGCCTGGGCAAGGTTGTATAGAAGACCGACAATTGCCCATGCTGCAAGTCTCCCCTCTCCATGCCAGCGATGTTGTCCAAGGAAAAGGTATTAAGACCCATACAGCTTGGCACCGGTGTCGTCGCAGAGCAATGTGTGGTTAAGTGCCTTGCTCAAGGACACAACACGCTGCCTCAGTCAAGGCTTGAACTAGCGACCTTCAGATCACTAGACGAATGCCTTAACCACTTGGCCATGCGCCAACACCCCTCTGATTTAACCCTAGCCTAATCATGGGGCAATTTACAAGGACCATTTCCCTCCAACTGGCATGTCTTTGGACTGGGAAACCCATGTGGTCTTGGAGAGAATGGACAAGCTCCTTACAGGCAGTGGTGGGAATTGAACCTGGGATGCCCGTGCTGTAAAGTGTTGTGCTCACCACCTCGCCAGATGTCAAAATGCTTTCACTCATGGGAGTCGCGACCAAGAGAACATAGTTTCAAGATAAGGGGTCAATCACTTAAAACAGGAATATAGAAATTTAGTTTGAAATGAGACTCGAAACAGAGATAACAGTCTTAGGTTGCAAGGTGTGCATTTTATCGCTTAGATTAAGAGAATTTTTTTTCATCCAGAGGCTAACCGATGGAATTCCTTACCATAAAAGGCAGTAGAGGCCAGTTATTCAACTTATTTAAGTAGTAAGTGGAAATATTTCTTAATGCTAATGAGACCCAGAGATTTGGGAAGAAGGCAATGAAGTGAATGGTCTGTGAAGGAAGGAGATAAATGTCACGAAACTTTTTGAAATGGCAACCGAAACCACCCATGTTAATTTCATTTTGCCAGTTCTGGTCTCTGATTGGAGGCATGGGTTGGGCACCACGGTAGCGTCGCGGTTAGAGCGACATTATTATAGCTCAGAGCGTCAAGGGTTCAATTCTGATATCCTCTGTAAGCAAGTTTGCACCCATGCATGCGTGTGTTTCCTCCGGGTGCTCTGGTTTCCTCCCACATTCCGAAGATGTGCCGGTTAGCAGGTTAATTATTGATTGCAAGTTGTCTCGTGATTAGGCGGTGGGTTGCTGGATGGTGCGGTCTGAATGGCCGGGAGGGTTTGTTCCGCTCTGTACCTCTAAATAAATAAATCCAGCATTCCACTGGGAGGAGAGCTCTGGTTGAATATTTGAAATAAAGAATGTCAAGGACAAGCCAAATTCAGATGTTTCATTTACTCCATAATAAATATTTCTGTCAGTTTCACTACTTCACTTCTTTCCTGAGCCTGCTGCCTCAAAATTGGATCCAGTTCCACTCGTACCTGTCACCCTGTGCTACTACATGCCAACTACTGTTCTTCACAAAGAATCTCGTGTAGATTCCCACATGAAGAATGACGAACGGAAGATCTCCTCTTGCTTTGAAATGTAATAACGCTGTCAGTACTCTCCATCGTCCACGTTTCATCATCACAGCTTTTGTGTGGCTAATTGCCAAGGGGATAACTATTGCAGTCATCTAATCATTTTAAAAAGTAACATTTCCTTTATTGAACAGTCATTGAAAAGCAAAAATAAAATCCACAGATGCAGGAAAAATGAAATAAAAAGAAATAGTCATAGTCATAGTCATACTTTATTGATCCCGGGGGAAATTGGTTTTCGTTACAGTTGCACCATAAATAATTAAATAGTAATAACACCATAATAGTTAAATAGTAATATGTAAATTATGCCAGGAAATAAGTCCAGGACCAGCCTATTGGCTCAGGGTGTCTGACCCTCCAAGGGAGGAGTTGTAAAGTTTGATGGCCACAGGCACGAATGACTTCCTATGACACTCTGTGTTGCATCTCGGTGGAATGAGTCTCTGGCTGAATGTACTCCTGTGCCCAACCAGTACATTATGTAGTGGATGGGAGACATTGTCCAAGATGGCATGCAACTTGGACAGCAAGTTGGACAGCAAATTCAACTGGCTTTGTTATCTGTTTGCGACATACACTGTTAAAACAAGTATTTCACAAACATTGAAATGCAATGTGATTTCCTAATGCTAAAAATGACTGTTTTTATTAGCAAAGCACATGTGCAATTTATAATTTTGAGATTCTTCTCAAGATGGTCACGCAACAAAGAAAGCCATAGAAGAGAAACATCAAACTCAACCTCCCCGTACAATAAAAAAGAATACCAATATGATCATCAACTCCCAGAGCCCTCCCACACAAAACCCAACTTGATTACCTGATAATCAACCTCAAACTTCCCTCTCCCCGCATGAAACACAACAAGAACATCGACTCCACCAAACACCCTCCCTCTACACAGATAAAACAATGAGAAAGAATGGGCGAAATCACAGAATATAAAAACCATAAGACTGAGTTCATATTACATTAGTTATGCTTGGTATGGAGAACTAGGGAATTTGCAATGGTTAGTCAGAATCTGGTTTATCATCACTGACATATGTCACAAAACATGTTGTTCGTCAGCAGCAGTACAATGCAGTACATAAAATAGACCATCAATTTCAACAAGAAATTATGCACACAGTGCATACATTCATTAGATACAGAAGGTACCTAATACAATGGTCAACGAGTGCACGTCTGTAGACCTCTGATACTGTAGGCAATCCATTTCAAGGTTTGATGTGCGTTCAGAGATGCTCTTCTGTACACTACCATTGTAACGTGCAGTTATTTGAGTTACTGTTGCCTTCCTGTCAGCTTGAACCAGTCTGGCCATTCTCCTCTGACCTCTCTCATTAACAAGGCATTTTCACCCACAGGACTGCTGCTCAATGGATTTTTTTTTTTGTTTCTCTCACAATTCTCTGTAAACTCTAGAGACTGTTATGTGTGAAAATCCGGGGAGATCAGCAGTTCCTGAGATGTTCAAGCTACCCTACTTCTGGCATCAGCAATCATTCCATGGTCAAAGTCATTTAGATCACATTTCTTCCCCATTCTGATGTTTGGTCTGAACAACAACTGAACCTCTTGACCACATGTGCATGCTTTCATGCATTGAGTTGTTACCACGTGATTGGCTGATTATTGGCATTAATGAGCAAGTGTACAGGTATCTTAATAACGCAAACACCAGGAAATCTGCAGATGCTGGAAATTCAAGCCACACACATCAAAGTTGCTGGTGAATGCAGCAGGTCAGGCAGCATCTCTAGGAAGAAGTACAGTCGACGTTTCAGGCCGAGACCCTTTGTCAGGACTAACTGAAGGAAGAGCTAGTAAGAGATTTGAAAGTGGGAGGGGGAGGGGGAGATCCAAAATGATAGGAGAAGACAGGAGGGGGAGGGATGGAGCCAAGAGCTGGACAGGTGATTGGCAAAGGGATATGAGAGGATCATGGGATGGGAGGCCTAGGGAGAAAGAAAAGGGGGAGGGGGGAAAACCCAGAGGATGGACAAGGGGTATAGTGAGAGGGACAGAGGGAGAAAAAGGAGAGAGAGAAAAAGAATGTGTGTATATAAATAAATAACGGATGGGGTACGAAGGGGAGGCGGAGCATTAGCGGAAGTTTGAGAAGGCAATGTTCATGCCATCAGGTTGGAGGCTACCCAGACGGAATATAAGGTGTTGTTTCTCCAACCTGAGTGTGGCTTCATCTTTACAGTAGAGGAGGCTGTGGATAGGTATCTTCATAAAGTGGCCACTGAGGTATCTCCAAATAAGGAACTATTGCAAAAAGAGAGCAAAATCAGTGAGTTCATTGTCCATTCAGAAATCCGTTCTAAGTAATTTTAAACCAAAATTACTGTGATATTTGTGGGATGCAAGTTTCACAAATAATGGCTGAAATATTAGTTGTTAAGTTAACGTTACCACAGTTTGTAGCTTTTGTGAAACTATCTTACTTCAACTTGACTAATAGTGCAGTTAGTCTCACTTCTGAAATCATTACTTCTCTTTTCGTTTTGTACCACAAATGTTTCTTTGGCAAGATCTTTTGCTGCTTCCTTTGTAGGACTGATGCAACACTGGTAAATTCAAAGTAAATTTATTATCAAAGTATATATACGTCACCATATAGCACCCTGAGATTTATTTTCTTGCAGATGTAATCGGTAAATCCAAGAAACAGAATAGAATCAATGAATGACCTCACCAAATAATAAATAAATAAATATCAGATGTTGAGATGAAGAGTCCTTGAAAGTGAGTCCAGTCCTGCCGAACGGTTTTGGCTCGAAACGTTGATTGTACTTTTTTCCATAGTTGCTGCCTGGCCTGTTGAGTTCCTCCAGCGTTTTGTGTGTGTTGCCGTTGGTTGCAGGAGCAGTTCAGTGATACAGTGAATGAAGCTGTTTGAAATTACCCCCACTGGTTCAAAAGCTGATGGTTGAGGGGTATAACTGTGTCTGAACATGGTGATGTGGGGGTCCAGAGGCTCCTGAACCTTCATTCTGGTGGCCACAGTGAGGAGAGACCATGGCCTGGACGGTCGGGGTCCTTAATGATGGATGCTGCTTTCCTGTGACAGTGTTCCGTGTAGATGTGCTCAGTGGTCGGCAGAGCTTCACCTCTGATGGCCTGGGCTGTCTGTATCCTCTACATTTTGTAGGATCTTCCTTTCAAACGAATTGATGTTTCCAGACCAGGCTCTGAAGCAACCAGTCAATATATTCTCCATCACACATCTGTGGAAGCTTGTCAAAGTTCTAGATGTCATGCTAATCTTTACTTTATACTTTATACTTTATTGTCGCCAAACAATTGATGCTAGAATGTACAATCATCACAGCGATATTTGATTCTGCGCTTCCCACTCCCTGGATTACAAATATTAAATATTAAAAATAGTAAAAATTAGTAAATATTAGAAATTTAAATTATAAATCATAAATAGAAAATAGAAAAATGGAAAGTAAGGTAGTGCAAAAAAACCGAGAGGCAGGTCCGGATATTTGGAGGGTACGGCCCAGATCCGGGTCAGGATCCATTCAGCAGTCTTATCACAGTTGGAAAGAAGCTGTTCCCAAATCTGGCCGTACGAGTCTTCAAGCTCCTGAGCCTTCTCCCGGAGGGAAGAGGGACGAAAAGTGTGTTGGCTGGGTGGGTCGTGTCCTTGATTATCCTGGCAGCACTGCTCTGACGGCGTGTGGTGTAAGGTGAGTCCAAGGACGGAAGATTGGTTTGTGTGATGTGCTGCGCCGTGTTCAGGATCTTTTGCAGCTTCTTTCGGTCTTGGACAGGAGCTGACTTTGCACGCTAGGACAGACTAGTCCCTATCTCATCGGGGTATGAGGCCCTCCGGCTACCCTCATCTAGTTTGGCCCACCATTCGAACCAGTGTCTTTGCAAACTTCTGAGGAAGCGGAGGCGCTGGGTCCTATCTTGCGTGCTGGACCCAGGACTGATCCTCTGAAATGATAACACTGAGGAATTTAAAGTGCCGACACTCTCCCGATGACGACTGGCACTTGGCCCTCCAATTTTCTCCACCTGAAGTCAATAATCAACTCCTCGGTCTTACTGACATTGAGTGAGAGGTTGTTGCTGTGGCACTATCTTTGATTTGAGCAACTACAGTGGTGCCATCAGCTAAGTTAAATACAGCATTCGAGTGACCTTTGTGCAAACTGCAGGTCATTAATTGCTGTTCTCTGCTTGAGTGGCTTTGGTGATTTCAAGTCTTACTTCTCTGTCTGGAGTGTGACTGTGTGATCACATGAGAGCATAACCTGGGGGAGGTGACAATGATGTAGTCCTCTTGTCATTGAACATGTCTTCACATTCAATGCAGTTGCAATGTATAATCAGTATGATCAGTGGCCACTTTACGATGTGCCTCCTTTATCATGTTCATGGTCTTATGCTGCCGTAACCCATCCACTTCAAGGTTCAATGTGTTGTGTGTTCGGAGATGCTCTGCATACGGTTGTTGTAATGTGTGACTGTTGCCCACCGGACAGCTTGAACCAGTCTCATTGTCTTCACACACAGAACTGCCGCTCACTGGATTTTGTTTTTGTTTTTATTGCACCGTTCTCTGTAATTCCTAGAAATTGCTGTGCATGGAAATTTTAATTTTGAGTTTTGAATGTAATTAAATCTCACATCCATCCCAAAGCACGAGGAAGTAAAAATCTTTGCATTATGACTCCGTCACAATGTACAGACGTGTGAATTTAAAAGTCTAATGGCTTGTAGAAAGAAGCTGTCTGGTAGCCTGTTGGTCCTGGCTTTAATGCTATGGTACCGTTAGCCAGATGGAAGCAGATGAAACAGTTTATGGTTGGGGTGACTGGCATCCCCGATGATCTTCCAGGCCTTCTTTCTGCACCTGCTGCTGTAAATGTCCTCAGTGGAGGGAAGTTCACATCCACAGGTGTGTGTGCTGGGCTGTCCGTACCACTCTCTGCAGTGCCCAGTGATCAAAGTTGGTGCAGTTCCCATACCAGGCGGTGATACAGCCAGTCAGGATGCCTCTCAATGGTGCCCCTGTAGAAGGTCTTGAGGATTTGGGGATCTTGATGAACTCCTTCAGTTGCCCAGGAGATCAGCAGTTTCTGAGATTCTCAAACCGCCCTGTCTGTCACCGCTGATTCAAGGTCAAAGTCATTTCTTCCCCATTTTGATTATTGGTCCAAAACAGCAGCTGAACCTCCTGAACATGTCTGCGTGTCTTTATGAATTATGTTGCTGCCACATGATTGCATTAATGAACAGGTGTACAGGTGACCCACTGCTTCGTATGGTGGGCTAAACTAGATGAGGGTAGCCGGGGGGCCTCATACCCTGATGAGATAGGGATAAGTCTGTCCTAGCACGCAAAGTCAGCTCCTGTGGACCGGGCGGATCAGATCTACAGTAAGACCCAATGGCCAGGAAGATGGTCCTGCAAATCTCCCTGGGTCAACCATG
This sequence comes from Mobula hypostoma, assembly GCF_963921235.1. NCBI lineage: Eukaryota > Metazoa > Chordata > Chondrichthyes > Myliobatiformes > Myliobatidae > Mobula > Mobula hypostoma. The sequence goes on along the minus strand of NC_086104.1, from coordinate 152,235,061 downwards.
GATGCTGCGTCCCAGCTGTCTACATTATACACAAGCCTGGGCAGTAAGACATGGAGAGTGAGCTGTTGCCCATACAGCAGGCTCCTCCTCTCCGCATAGCTATTGAATCCGGTGGCGTCACAAGAGTTGCCAGTCGGCATTGAACTCAATGTGCAGGACTGCCTTAGGGACTCCAGTTTCGGAATTTCCACTCAGGTTTTACTCCTGAAGCCTCCCCCATGAGTGGGTGTAGTTGCAAGGCTGTGGCGGTTTGAGCTCGGAGTATTCCTTCTCCAACCGTGGCTGACAAGACCCATCTCCCCAAAGAGACTGGTTTTAAGGTGCCAGTGACCCACCTTTGCCCCTTCTCCTGTCAGTAGAAACGGTTCTGGCGGGCTTAGTAGCTAAGCTACACATGAAGGCCAGGAGCTGGACTTGGTTGTCAGAGGCTACTTGAGACACACGCCGTTGGGAGCATTTAATAGGAAGTGGGAGCTTCTCCCCATTACCACCCCCTGGCTATAACAACCTTAAAGTTGATTGCAAGCTAAAAAACTGAGGCAAGAATGTTGAGGTTTATAGAACCAAGTCAGATGACTGAAGCAAATCAGATGATCTGACTGAGTGCTGGAACTAACTCAGCAAGTTCTCTTTATTTTAATTCCTGAAAACATCACAAATCAGTGACTTGATCCAATGTTAGAATTTGTATCAAAACAACACGCACAAAATGCTGGATGAACTCAGCAGGCCAGGCAGCATCTATGGAAAAGAGTAAACAGAAGACATTTGGGCCGAGACCCTTCATCTGGACACCTGCTATATCAGTCCAACCCAGTTCGGGGGCGCCAAAGACTGTATGATAGAGACATTGAGTTTAATAAACCATTGAACTGAAAAGAATGCAGAAAAGATTTATGAGAACTTTGCCAGGATTTGAGAAACTGGGTTACAGAGAGAGGTTTGGCAGGTTAGGAATTGATATCATGGAGCACAGCAGGACAAGGTATGATTTATAGAGGTTTATCAAATCTTGGGGACCATAGATAGGATGAAAGCACAAGGTCTTTTCCCCAGGGCTGGAGAATCAAGAACTAGAGAACATAACTTTAAGATGTGAGGGGAGATACTTAATTGGAAACTTGAGGGGTGGGGAGGGATACATTTTTCGGTGTATGGAATGAGCTGTCAGGAGCTGATTGAGGTTGGTACATTAACAAGACTAAAACGACACTTGGATAGGAAAGATTGAGTTATTTATTGAGATAAGGTTCAGAATAGGACTCTCTGGCCCTTCAAGCCACACTGTCCAACAATTCCCTAGCTTAATCAGTGAACAATTTACAATGACCAATTAACCTACCAACCTGCATGGCTTTGGACTGTGGGAGGAAACCGGAGCACCCGGAGGAAACTCACGCAGTTCACGTGGAGAACGTATAAACCCTCGACAGGCAGCGGCTGGAATTGAACCCGGTTTGCTGGTACTATAAAGCGTTGTGCTAACCACTACACTACCGTGCCACCCAGAGGGATATGGGTCAAATGCAGCAAAATGGGGCTAGATTAGATGGTGATCTTGGTCGGGATGTATAAGTTGGGCTGAAGGGCTTGTTTCTGTGCTGTATGACTCTACAAGGCGCTCAGTTATCTATTATGCACTAATCCTGGGTGGCGGGGTGGAGATACGTCTCTGCCAAAGGAGGTGTAAGGTGTTCCTTCCCTCTGCTAGCCTGCAGGTCACCCTTGGGCAAGGTGTAGCACCTGCTTAGCCCCCCGATCAGGGTCATGTGAAACCATGGGAGCAGGTGGTGGATGGTCGTACGAGCAGCCGGTGCAGATCACAAGTCCTGGTTATGTGACCACTGACACCAGGCAGACAATCTCTGAAGAGTATTGATAATGGCAGTGGTTACCCATCTTGTAAAGACACTGCCCAGAAGAAGGCAATGGCAAACCACTTCTGCAGAAAAATTTGCCAAGAACGATCACGGTTGTGGAAAGACCATGATCACCCATGTCATACCAAGGGCACATAATGATGATGGTGAAGAATCTTGCAATACTGGTGCAAAATCAAATATTTCATATTTGTAATGGAGTGATGATTTTAGAATAATCATCAAAATTAGTGAGTTGTGCGCGTGCGCGCGCACACACAAACACACACACACACACACACACTCACACACATACACTGGTCTAAGCTGTTTTATTAACCCCACCTTAACTAATTTACAGAGAGTGGAAAATTCCTGGCCCTTGACTTGGGAGGGACTAACTTCCGTGTGCTGAGAGTGAAAGTTTCAGACAATGGCAAGCAAAATGTGGAGATTGAGAATCGGATTTGTGCCATTCCAGAGGGCATCATGCATGGCACAGGCACACAGGTAGGAACCCCCTCTGCTGGTCCTGGCAAGCTTCCTGCTTTCCATAAGCTTCAGCCTATCCAGGTATTTGTCTGCCCTGAAACGAATCCCATTTCTTCATCGATCTGATACCTAACGTATATAAAATTCTGGTGTCCCATCTCAGGGCTTCCCAACCTGGGATCCATGGACCCCTTACCTAATGGTATTGGTTTATGGCATTAAAAAAGTTGGGAACTCTGCCTTAGATGTTCAATTCTTTTGCCTGCTCTGTGACCTTGATAATCCCCAACACCGCACCTTTGACATATACACCCACAACCAAAAAGATTCCCCACTGTGACCTTCTCACCTGCCTATCACTTCCCCTGGGTCCCCTCCTCCTTCCCTTTCTCCTATGCTCCCCTCTCCTCTCATATCAGATTCCGTCCTCTCCAGCTCTTGACCTTTCCCACCCACCTGGCTTCACCTATCACCTCCTAGCTCACCTCCTTCCCCTCCCTCCATCTTTTAATTCTGGCATCTTTCAGCCATCAGTGTTAGAATCCTCTTTCCTGATCCTTGTTCCCATTGTTGGCTGCCCCCTCGGACTCGAAGCTCTGGATTTCTCTCACTTTGTCAACTCCACACCCCATCGCCTCTTTTATGCCCCTCTTTCAATCCTCGAATATTGGATCAGGCTTTTGATCACCATTCTTTTGATCAGCACTTTCATCAGAATAGATATATTTAAACATCTTTGAACTTTTCCCCGTATGAAGCACTCAATATATTTATTCAACAAATAGATCTATGTCTGATTTAACTTTATTGCATCTTTTGTTTTTTTAATAGCTTATGGTAATTTATGTATCTTGCACTGTATTGCTGCCATAAAACAACTAATTACATCGCATATGTCAACAATAATATTCTGGCTTCTTCCTCCTTCCTTCCCAATTCTGACGAAGGACCTTGGCCTGAAACATCAACATTCCCCTCCTTGTGCGTTGCTTGACCTGCTGAGTTCCTCTGGCATTTTGTGTATTGCTCGGGATTTCCTGCAGAATTTTCTGTCTGTGATAACAAATCTGATTCTGATTCTGTTATCAGTAAAAATACCTACTTATATTGAAGCAGTTAAAACTGATTCCAGTTTACTTTTGGCCTCCTCAGTATCTCATACACACCAACATTACAATCAGTAGAATATTCATAAAGTTTATCTACCTTAATGGTGCTTATCTACAAAGAATCTGGGAAGGTGCTGAGAATCGAGTCTTCGTTCAGCGCAGATGGAAACCCAAGCAAAGCCTGCCCTCTTGTGGCAGAGTCGGCAAATGCCACTTTGGCCTCATAAACTTCACAATCCAGTCTGGACACAGAGAGGCTGCCCGAGAAACAGAGAGAGAGAGAGAGAGAGAGAGAGAGACAGAATTTATAGATAAAATTATTATGATGATCATTGCAACTGCACCCAAATTTGCTGTAAGCTTATTAGTACTGATCTGAGTAATATGCAAGTCTGGTGCAGAAAGTTCAATTTTATTCTCATCTCACTGTACATATATAACCAAACACACAATAGCGTAATGGTTAGGGAGGTTATACTGTAACTGTACAGGGTACTGGTGAGGCCGCACCTGGAGTACTGCGTGCAGTTCTGGTCTCCTTACTTGAGGAAGGGTATATTGGCTTTGGAGGTCGTGCAGAGGAGATTCACCAGGTTGATTCCAGAGATGAGGGGGACAGAATATGAGAAGAGATTGAGTCGCCTGGGACTGTACTCACTGGAATTCAGAAGAATGAGAGGAGATCTTGTAGAAACATATGAAATTATGAAAGGATAGATAAGATAGAGGCAGGAAAATTGTTTCCACTGGTAGGTGAGACTAGAACTAGGGGACATAGTCTCAAGATTCAGGGGAGTAGATTTAGAATGGAAATGAGGAGGAACTGCTTTTACCAGAGAGTGGTGAATCTGTGGAATTCTCTGCCCAATGAAGCAGTGGAGGCTACCTCAGTAAATATATTTAAGACAAGGTTGGACAGATTTTTGCATAGTAGGGGAATTAAGGGTTATGCGGAAAAGGCAGGTAGGTGGAAATGAGTCCATGGCCAGATCAGCCATGTTCTTATTGAACGGTGGAGCAGGCTCGACGGGCTAGATGGCCTTCTCATGCTCCCATTTCTTGTGTTAGCACAACGCTTTGTAGTACAGATAACCCGGTTTCAATTCCCGTAACTGCCTGTAAGGAGTTTCCACATTCTGCCTGTGACTGCGTGGGTTTCCTCTGGGTGCTCTGGTTTCCTCCCACAGTCCGAAGTTAGTGGTTGGCTGATTAATTGGTCATTGTAAATTGTCCCGTGATTAGGTGAGGGTTAAATTGGGGGATTGCTGGGCAGTACGGCTCAAAGGGCCAGAAGGGCCTATTCCATGCCGCAGCTCAATAAAATCATGTAAACGAAACAACATTCCTGCGAACCACGTAACATATAAAACACAGGGCACCTAAGCCAAAATATTACCATAAATAAGTTAATAGATACAGCATGCTGACCTAGTGACGTTTCCTCGACGGTAGCAGGGTTTTCATTAGTCTCGCGGCCTGAGGGAAGAAGCCGTTACCCAGTCTGCCAGTCCTAGTCCTGATGCTCCTGTAGCTCCTTTCTAATGCTCATGGGTCAAAGAGATTGTGGGATGGCTGGTGGTGATCGCCAACAGTACTTCTGGCCCTTAGTGTGCAATGCTCCCAGTAAATATCACAAATAGGGGAAGGGAGTGAAAAAGGTGATCGTCTTGGTGGATTTTACTATCCTCTGTAGGGTTATGGGTCCGATGCCTTGCAGCCTCTGTACCACATAATGATGCAGCCAGACAGGGCACTCGATGGTGCTCCTGTAGAAAGTTGTTAGAATGGGGGTGGGGAGCTTTGCCCACCTCGGTCTCCTCAGAAAGTGTAGACACTGCCTGGTGAGGAAGCGTTGAGGATCCAGGTTAGACCATCTGTTATTTGCACACCAAGTCCAGTTGTGTGGAGAGTATTTTGCCATGAGAGACATGAGACAAAGTGTGACGCTTTATGTAAATTGGAAAAGTAGGACAATAGAGGGCATGTGAATGGAAAAACCTCGGTGTTCCTAAATGCTTAGATGCCCCCCTTTTATTAATAACACACCATTGTCAAAGGCTGCTTTTAAAATTGGAAAGAGCAAGAAAAGGCTGGTGACTTGATGTGTAGGTAACGTTCCCTGTAACTTTTGTTTTACAGCTGTGTGGACCAACCATTGCAGTGTGCAGGAAATTTTTACATGGCCTAAAAACTGCGCAGCACTTTAAGTGTGTTTTTGTAATATGCATACTATAAATATTTAGAATGAAAATTGAAAAATCACATACTTAATTATTAATTGTAGAGTATAATGAAATACAGGGCAACAAAGAAAATCTTTCACATTTTGTAAGCTTCTTCTCATTCTGTCTTTATTCCAGCTGCGCGGCAACAAGGGCTATGTGTGTGGGAGTATTTCAGCTACAGTGAGGCCGTGCAGCTTTGAGGGAACAGTGCATGTAGTGGAGAACTGAGTTGAAATAAGTGCCATTGGAAGTGAGCTGGTTTGACCAAAATAGAACTTCCATCCTGTGTTTTAGATTGAAGGTGATCAATTAGGGGAATTTTACAAAATGGAACTGGAATAAAGGAATTTTGTTTTCTGAGCGATAAGACTGAAGTGCCACATGTACTCCAATTTCTTCCCTATCTTCAACACAAGAGATTCTGCAGATGCTGGAAACCCAGAGCAACACACATAAAATGCCATAGAAACATAGAAAATGGGTGCAGGAGTAGGCCATTTGGCCCTTCGAGCCTGCACCGCCATCCAGTATGATCATGGCTGATCATCCAACTCAGGACCCTGTACCAGCCTTCCCTCCATATCCCCTGATCCCTTTAGCCACAAGGGCCATATCTAACTCCCTCTTAAATATAGCCAGTGAACTGGCCTCAACTGTTTCCTGTGGCAGAGAATTCCACAGATTCACCACTCTCTGTGTGAAGAAGTTTTTCCTAATCTCGGTCCTAAAAGGCTTCACCTTTATCCTCAAACTGTGACCCCTCGTTCTGGACTTCCCCAACATCGGGAACATCTAGCCTGCCAGAGGAACTCAGCACATCAGGCAGCACCTATGGAGAAGAAGAAACTATTTCAGTCTGAAACCCTTCATTGGAACTGGAAGGGAAGTGGGAAAAGGCCAGAATAAGATAGGGGAAGGAAGTACAAGCTGGCAGGTGATAGGTGAAGCCAGGTGAGGGGGAAGGTGGGTGAGTGGGAGAGAGGCAATGAAATGAGAAGTTGGGAGATGATAGGTGGCAGGGGTAAATGGTTGAAGAAGAAGGAATCGGATAAGAGAAGACAATGACTATAGGGGAAAGTGAAGAAGGAAGGGTACTAGAGGGATGTGACAGGCAGATGAGGAGAAGAGAAGATATAAGAGGGGAGCCAGAGTGGAGAATGGTTCCTTTCCCATCTGAAATCCCTTGAACCCCTAATGCTGGAGAATATGCTTGATGACTAAACGTCTGCAGTATATCATAAACACAAGATGCTGGAGGGCAGCACGGTACTGTTATGGTTAGCACAACATTTTACAGTACTGCTGACCTGGGCTCAATTCCTGCCGCTCACTGCCTGTAAGGAGGTTGTATGTTCTCCCTCGTGACCGTGTGGGTTTCCTCTGGGTGCTCCGATTTCCTCCCACAGTCCAAAGATGTACTGGTTGGTGGGTTCATTAGTTGTTGTAAATTAGGCTAGGATTGAATCAGGGGGTTGCTGGGCGGCGTGGCTCGAAGGGCCGGAAAGGCCTGTTCCACATTGCATCTCAATAAATAAATCTGCGGTGACTCACACAAAACGCTGGAGGAACTCGGCAGGTCGGGCTGCATGTATGGAAATGAATAAACAAGGCTGAGACCTAAATAGTGGCCCGGAACATCGACTGTTTATTTATTTCCAGAGGTGCTGCCTGATGTACTGAGTGTCTACAATATATGGTCTTCAGGTGGAGCGTTCCAAAAATTCACAATACTGAGTGTCATTGACCCTGTTCCCAACCTTAGATAGCTAATCCCTAATCCACACATTATGATCCTTGGCTTCAGGGTTGCTAGTCAGTGTAAACAGTCTGTTAGCATCTATCAACCCTGTACCTTCCTTGTATGACTTTATATCTTTCATTTAGATTATTACTTGCACTTTCAGCTTGAAAGTATATTGCTTCTTACATCTGATGATCCCTCTCTATCTCGTCTCCAAATTATAGCATCAGTATAATTTTGTAATCACTGCCCTTGATCTTTGCCCTTTAACTTAACACATCCCAACCTAATGTTAAGTTTATACTTGAGGCATTGAATTTCACAAGTTCAGCACGGTAGAATACGAGGAGCTTTATTTAATAAAGCTGTACTTTATTAATATTACTATATCGAGGAAATAAGACCATAATATATAGGAGCAGAATTGGGCCAGCTGTCCCATTAAGTTTGCTCGACATCATTAAAGTGCTACAGCATAATTTCATTTGACCATCCAAGTCCCCAGCTGGTGCAGGGTTCTTCTTTGTCAAAAAGAAAGATGGAGGTCCTCATGCCCCTAATGATTGTTTTCATTGTTTTTGTAGCTGTTCGATCACATTGCCAACTGCCTGGGAGATGTGATGGAAGAACTGAACATCAAGGATGAAAAGCTCCCTCTGGGCTTCACGTTTTCCTTTCCCTGCAAACAATCCAAGCTGGACGAGGTGAGTTCCTTCTTTTACCCTCTGTGAGCGACATCTAAACACTAAGTATGTTCTCATTCCACGCTCTGCAACAGGCTTCCTTTAAGACTTGAGACTCCTAGGATAATACCATCGAACAGTGGCACCATGATAGATGTAACGACACCTGTGCTGTTCCTAGTGCTGTTGAATCCAGGGTTTTAAGGGCAGAGCAACTGGAATAATGGCAAATGGGAAATAACAAGGCCAAAAATGAGACAAGTCATTGTTTTCATGAGCGTTACTTCACTGTTTCCTTTTTTTTTCGCTTTTTGCACTACTTAATTAATTTAACTATATATATATACTGTCATTCACAGGCTGTGTCTGGTATAGGGGGAGCTACTGCACAGGATCGAAATAAACTGCAAAAACTTGTAAACTTAGCCTCTGTAGCATCCAGGACATCTTCAAGGCACAATGCCTCAGAAAGACAGCATCCGTCGTTAAGGACCCCCATCACCCAGGTCATGCCTTGTTCACATTAATACCATCAGGTAGGAGGTACAGGAGCCTGAAGGCACACACTCAATGATTCAGGAACAGCTTCTTCCCCTCTGCCATCCGATTTCTGAAAGGACATTGAACCCGTGAACACTACCTCACTACTTTTTTTTCTCTTTTTGCACTATATATTTAACTTAGCTTTTATATATATATGTAATTCTTGTAATTTTGTAATTCACAGTTTTTATCATTATGTATTGCTACTGTATTTCATTGCTAATGAAATTACAACAAATTTCATTACACATACCAGTGATATTAAACCAGATTCTGATTCTGATTATTAAGCATGATATTTACCGGATGGTTAATTGCTTGCTTTAATCAGAGGTTTTTAACATCAAAGTCAAGAGGAGCAGGAACTGCTCATCCTCGTTTTGCCCTTGAGCTGAATGGCTTGCCAGGCCAGTCCAGAGGGTAATTAACGACCAACACATCACTATCAGTATGGAGTCTGAATCAGAATCAGGTTTAATATCACCGGCATATGTCGTGAAATTTGTTGTTGCATAGCAGTCATACGAAGAAATACATAATAATAAAAACTGTAAATTACTTTATATATGTATACGTACTGTAATTCACAGTTATTATATATATAAGCATCTGTTAGTCTCATGAAACCATGGATTTGTGCTTTGGAAGGTTTCCAGGGTGCAGGCCTGGGCAAGGTTGTATGGAAGACCGGCAGTTGCCCATGCTGCAAGTCTCCCCTCTCCACACCACCGATGTTGTCCAAGGGAAGGGCACTAGGACCCATACAGCTTGGCACTGGTACCATCGCAGAGCAATGTGTGGTTAAGTGCCTTGCTCAAGGACACACACGCTGCCTCAGCCAAGGCTTGAACTAGCGACCTTCAAATCACTAGACAAACGCCTTAACTACTTGGCCACGCACCAACACTTTATATATACATAATCATAATAGTTATAATATATATATAAAATAGTTAAAATAAATAAATAGTGCAATAATAAGGTAGTGAGGTAGTGTTCATGGGATCAATGGCCATTCAGAAACTGGATGGCAGAGAGGGTAAAACTGTTCCTTAATCATTGAGTGTGTGCCTTCAGACTCCTGTACTTCCTCCCCGATGGTAGCAATGAGAAGGCAGCATGTCCTGGGTGATGAGGGTCCTAAATGATGGACGCCACCTTTTTGGGGCATCGCTCCTTGAAGATGTCCTGGATGCTACAATATGTGCCAGCAGTTCCCTTTCGCAAATGACATCAGTAAACTAGAGTAACGCAAGCAAAATGCCGGAGGAACTGAGCAGGTCAGGCCACATCTACGGAGAGGAGTAAACAGCTGATCTTTCGGGCCGAGACCCTTCATAGTTAATCATTTCATGTTTAATGTTTCATCATCTTTGCTCTGTTGCAAACACTTTGACCTGAAACACAAGCACTTGTTGCCAGAATCTTCTGAGTATATCCCTAGGTTGAACTGTAGTGCCAAGGACAGACAGCACTGGACAGGTATATTCAGCATTGCCGTTGTGACAATCTTGATGCCCATTTACACTAAATAATCCTCCTTTGTTGTATCATCCATATCCCTCCATTCCTTAAATATTCTTGTGTCTATCTAAAAGCTCCACCAAACTGCCCGCTTCCACTACTACCCCTGGTAACCCAATGCAGGCATCTACCAGTATATGCACAAAAAACTTACCCTCACTTCCCCCATCTAATCCTAAAGCATATTCTCTGGTGTTTGACATTTCTACCCTGGGGAAAAGATTTTGTCTGTCTACCCTATCTATCTCGGTGGCAGGGTAGAGATACATCTCTGTCAAAGGAGGTAAAAGTGCTCTTTCCCTCTGCTGGCCTGCAGGTCACCCTTGGGCAAGGTGTAGCACCTGCTTAGCCCCTGGATCAAGGTCATGTGAAGTCGTGGGAGCAGATGGTGGATGGTCATATGAGTAGTTGGTGCAGATCACCAGTCCTGGTTATGTGACCACTGACGCCAGGCAGACCATCTCTGAAGAGTATTGATAATGGTTGGGGTCACCCGTCTTGCAAAGACACTGCCCAGAAGAAGGCAATGGCAAACCACTTCTGTAGAAAAATTTGCCAAGAACGTTCATAATCATGGAACAACCATAATCGCCCACGTCATATGACACAACACAAAACAAATGGACTTTATCTATGCCCCTCATTCTTTAAAGGAAACTTTGTCAGGTCCGCGGAGTTTGTTTCCTGAAGAAGGATCTCAGCCCGAAGCGTTGGGTGTTTATTCCTCTTCGTAGCTGCTGCCCGACCTGCTGAGTTCTCTCAACATTTTGCGTGTGTTGCTTCGTTTCCTTGCTGTTTTCACTAATGAAATACACGTTGCTGATTGTGGCTCATCAGTGACCAAATCAGTGGAAATTTTGCTCCACTGAACTTTGAACTTGTGCACTTCATTGTTGTTTGGATCTGGCAACAGCAACTGGAGCTTCTGTCCTGCCTTTATTTTCTTTCAGCAATAGTGAGAGGAAAACGTGTGAGCAAATTAATTAAAGATTTTGAATCCTAAAGTGTGGAAAACAGATTTGTTAAAGGGGGACTTTGAGTCTGATCGAACTTTATGATCCATATCTTTGCCCTGTTGTAACTGAATTAAAACTGAGTCACACAAGAGGCTGTAAATGGGAATTACAAAAGTCTTTATTCGCTTAGCGAACCTTCAGGAGAGAGAGTTCAAGAGAATCTCATTTTGTATTTCAACACAAAGATAGCAATAAGTGATTAACCGATTTCAATTGTTATGATCATTTATCTAGCTTTAACAATTTGATTAGGGTAAGGCAAATTTACGAAACTACACCTTCGTCATTTACAGACGGGCACCATGGTGGTGCAGTGGTTAGTGCAACACTATTACAGATCAGGGAATTCTGGTGTTCCCAGTTCAATTCCGGCGCCGTTCTGTAGGGGGTCTCTGTATGCCTTCCCCGTGGAATGCATGACTTTTTCCCGGGTGCGTCGGTTTCCTCCCACAGTCTAAAGACATACCGCTTAATTGGTCATTGTATATTGTCCCATGATTATGGCTGAGGTTAACTGGGTTTGTGGGGTTGCTGGGGCAACGTGGCTCAAAGGGCTGGAAGGGCCTACTTTATTTATTTATTGAGTTACCGGTGGAATAGGCCTTTATTCCTAGCCTAATCATTTACAATGACTAATTAGCCAACCAGCTGGTAGGACTGTGGGAGAAAACCAGAAAACCACACAGTCAAGGGGAGAACATACACACTCCTTACAGGCAGGGGTGGAAATTGACCCAGGTCACTTTACGGTAGAGTATTGTGCTAACCACTATGCTTCTGTGCTATGTTGTATTGCTAAATAAATAACTAAGTACTCTGTCTGGGAGGCACCTCCCAACAAGCAGAATATCTTTGAATATTCTATCCTGGCGTCTGCTCCAGAAGCCTCAGTACAAAGACCAGACACACCAAATAGACCCCCCTTTGTTACAGTGATGAAAGACGGCTCCATGAAGGTTAAGAGACAAAAGAGATCTGCTGAACTGTGCCTTTAGGCTGCAAGGAGGCATCTTTAACTACGTGCTAATAGCAGGAACATTCATCAACACACATCAAAGTTGCTGGAGAACGCAGCAGGCCAAGCAGCATCTGTAGGAAGAGGTGCAGTCGACGTTTCAGGCCGAGACCCTTCGTCAGGACTAACTGAAGGAAGAGTGAGAACATTCATCAATTGTCTTCCCCCTCTGGAGAATCATAACGTCCCACACCCAGTGATTGGTTTTGCAAGCCATAATTTAGCATTTGGAAATTACATTTTGTGTGTGTGTTGAGTTGGAAATTATATTGTGTACAGGTTTTATTTCCTGAAGACTGGTTCTAATTCTAGTTAATCCATAAGTATGCTATTCATAACTCCAGAGTCTCTTATCTGCAAAGTAAATTTATTATCAAAGTACATACAGGTTGCCGTACAGATTCATTTTCCTGCGGGCATACTCAATAAATCCATAATAGAATAATAACCAGAATAGAATCAATTTGTCTTCTGTTCACCCAGTGTGCAAAAGACAACAAACTATGCATGTACAAAAAGAAAGAAATAATAATAATAAAAAATAAATAAGAAATAAATATCGGGAACATGAGATGAAGAGTCCTTGAAAGTGAGTCCATTTCATGATGGGGTAAGAGAAGTTCAGTGAAGTTATACCTTGTGGGCCAAGACCCTGATGGTTGAGGAGTAGTAACTGTCCGTGAGCCTGGTGGTGGGGGTCCTGAGGCTCCTGTGCCTGCTTCCCGTTAGCAGCAGTGAGAAGAGAGCGTGTCCTGAGTGATGGGCATCCGTGATGATGGATGCTGCTTTCCTGTGACAACGTTCTGTTTAGATGTTCTCAATGGTGTGGAGGGCTTTACCTGTGATGGACTGGGCTGCACTCACAACTTTTTGTACGATTTTCTGTGATGCAGCCAGTCAATATACTCTCCACTACGAATCTACAGAAGTTGGTTTGGTATAATCTAACTTTCTTTCCTTATTTTCTGCTCCAGAGTGTTTTGGTTAATTGGACGAAAGGCTTCAAGGCAAGTGGTGTAGAGGGACGAAACGTGGTCGAATTACTGCGTACAGCTATCCAGAGGCGAGGGGTATGTATCAGAAAACAATGTAAAGAAATGTAATTGGTTTGGTATGTCCATGAACTGGTCTTCTAGGGAAAGCTTTGACTATCTGTTCCTTTTTTTGTTGTTTGGACAGGATTTTGAAATCGATGTTGTTGCGGTGGTGAATGACACTGTGGGGACCATGATGTCTTGTGGTTATGACGACCACAACTGTGAGATAGGACTAATTGTTGGTAGGTTGAATTGATTCTTGTTAGCTGGCTGCTTTGCCTGTGGTTGAACATATGTGGCTTTGCATATGCAAGGGGCTGGTGAGGGAGCAGTTCTGCCAAATCTTCGCCTCCGGGTTTCGGTGTGTGTGACTTGAAAAGGGAAAATGAAGCATTAAAAACAGTTCAGTCCATTCGTTCTTCCCTTGAACAGGAAGGCTGGAGAAGACTAGTTGGTTCATGGTCTGCTCGCTGAAAGAGCTATATAATTAGCCACATTCAAGGACCCAAGATCAACTTTATTCGTTCTATACAAGTATTAGCAATTTGCTGTGGGGCGTTTGTCAGAGCGTGACATAAAACAAAAAAAAACGTTCAATAATTACAAAGAATGAAGAATTATATAAAAATAAAGTTTGAGGTTAAAGTACAGATATGGACTAAAGTGTACATAAAGAATACCAGTATATGTTTACAGTGTGAACAGCATTATATAAAGAGGTTTAAAGTGTTTACAGTGCTGAGCAGAATTTCATTGTAACACATACAAGATGTTGGAGGAACTCAGCAGGTCAGGCAGCATCTATGGAGAGGAACAAACAGTCGATATTTTGGGCTGAGAGGGGCTCGAGCCGAAACATCAACTGCTTATTCCTCTCCATAGATTGTGCCTGACCTGCTGAGTTCCTCCGGCATTTTCTGTGTGTTCATCTGCAGAATCTCTTGTGCAGTATTTCTCTGCTCTTTGATGACATCTTGCAAATTTATCTCCTATGTTTGTTCCATTTTAAATTATCTTTGAAGTTGTCATGATCACTAATGCTAGCTCTCACAATTATTAAAACACATTGCCTTAGGTAACATGCTCCTCAACTCTCCTTTGCTTCTTTAGAGCTCCTTTATGAATTTTCTTTATGACAATGAATTGGTGCCTAAATTCCCGACAACCACTGTCATAGACTTATAAAGCACAGAAACAGGCCCTCGGCTCACTGTGTCTGACTGACCATCAAGTACTTATTAATATGAATCCCAATAACCAACACTTGATTCTTCACCTTCTAAGCCTGGAAGATTCAAATGCTTGTCTAGATACTTTTAAAATGTTTTGAGAATACCTACCTCTACGAGCCATTCTCGGCAGTCTGTTCCATGTCATAGCTCTTCCCTCTAAACCTCCTTCTCTTTGCTCTACAATCATGCCTCCAGCTTTAGATACCTCTTCAGTGAGAAACAGTTTCCTATTATTTACCCAATCCAGAACTCTGCACGATTTTGTATATCTCTGTCAGGTCCCTTCTCAGCCTCCTGCATTGTAAGGAAAACAAATTCAACCTAGCCAGTCTCTCTTTTCATTTATTTTTTGAGGGACAATGAGAAATAGGTCCTTCCTGACTCTTTCAGAAACCCTCGATTTAACCCTAGCCTAATCACGGGGCAATGTACAATGACCAATTAACCTACCAGTCGGTGGGTCTTTGGACTGTGGGAGGAAACTGGAGCACCCGGAGGAAATCCTTGCGGCCACGGGGAGAACATACACACTTCTTACAGACAGCGGCGGGAACTGAACCAGGGTCACTGGTACCGTAAAGTGTTGTGCTAACTGGTACGCTACCGTGCTGCCTAGTGAAATGTTTTCTCTAGGCAACATCCAAAGTTCAAAAGTAAATGTATGATCAAAGTACATATGTGTCACCATGGACAACCCTGAGATTTATTTTCTTGTGGACCTTCACAGTAAATACATTCTAAATATGTTGAAAGGTTTGGACAGAGTAGATGTGGAAAGGTTGTTTCCCTTGGTGGGTGAGTCCAGGACAAGAGGCCATAGTCTTAGAATTAGAGGGTACCCAGTTAAAACAGAGATAAGGAGAAATTTTTTTAGCCAGAGGGTCGTGGATGTGTGGAATTTGTTGCCACATACAGCTGTGGAGGCCCGATCATTGAGGGTGTTTAAGGAGGAGATTGACAGGTATCTAATTAGTCAGGGTATCAAGGGATATGGGGAAAAAGCCGGCAATTAGAACTAGATGGGTGAATAGTTTAGCTCATGGGGGAGCTGCGGAGCAGACTCGATGGGCCAAATGGCCTACTTCTGCTCCTTTGTCTTGTGAATACAAAGAAACGCTGTAGA
Source organism: Mobula hypostoma (assembly GCF_963921235.1). NCBI lineage: Eukaryota > Metazoa > Chordata > Chondrichthyes > Myliobatiformes > Myliobatidae > Mobula > Mobula hypostoma. The sequence continues at coordinate 152,219,462 of NC_086104.1, read as the reverse complement.
ATCAATGAAAGACCGCACACAACAGGAGGCTCAAACAACCCAATGTGCAAAAGACAACAAACTGTGCAAATAGAAAAAAAGCAAGCAATAAATATTGAGAATATGAGGTAAAAAGTCCTTGAAAGTGAGTCCATAGGTTGTGGGAACAGCTTAGCATCGGGTGAGTGGTTATCCCCTCTGGCTCAAGAGCCTGATGGTTGCGAGGTAATAACTGATGTTCTGATGCATCACCTCTGCTTGCTCTCCAGTGCAAACATATCCTTCCCATAGAACTCCAGCTCCTAACCAACATTTGATGATGTTGTCCCATTGCTTCCCTGCTGCTGTATTGAAGACAATGAAGGCAAGAGGTCCAGATGGCTTCTGCATCACCTTACCTACCTATGCTGCCACCTCCAGGTGTCCTTGGACGTTCACCACCAGCGACCCGTCACTGATTTCAGAACATTTTCTTTTTCTATACCCCAAACTATTTTCAGAACTATGACCAAATATCTGGACCTGTAGCCTTCTATGTAGGCAGCTTCTTTTTGTCACACGGAGTGAATTAAATTGGCAGTGAAATCAGAATCAGAATTAGGTTTAATATCACCTGCCTACTGAGTGTCATGAAATTTGCTGTCTTTGTGGCAGCAGCACAATGCAATACATAATAATAGAGATAAAAACTATGAATTACAGTAGGTGTATAAAGGCATCCGTTAGTCTCATGAGACCATGGATTTGTGCCTTGGAAGGTTTCCGGGGCGCAGCCCTGGGCAAGGTTGTTTGGAAGGCCAGCAGTTGCCCATGCTGCGTCTCCCCTCTCCACGCCACCGATGTTGTCCAAGGGAAGGGCATTAGGACCCATGCAGCTTGGCACCGGTGTCGTCGCAGAGCGATGTGTGGTTAAGTGCCTTGCTCAAGGACACAACACGCTGGTTCAGCCAAGGCTCAAACTAGTGACCTTCAAATCACTAGACGAATGCCCTAACCACTTGGCCACGTGCCAACACAGTAAGTGTATATATATTTTTTACATACATATATATATAGTTAATAGCAAAAATAAAAAAAATAAAAAGTAGTGAGATAGTGTTCATAGGTTCAATAATGAGAAGCTACTCCTGAATTGTTGAGTGTGTGCCTTCAGGCTCTTGTACCTCCTTCCTGCTCCTTCCTGATGGTAGCAGTGAGAACAGG